>NC_059174.1:41270972-41520972 GCF_019923935.1 Bubalus bubalis
AGCCTTTGACTGTGTGGATCACAATAAAGTGTGGAAAATTCTGAAAGAGATGGGAATACCAGACCACCTGACCTGCCTCTTGAGACCTTGTCAGCACTCCCAATATTGTCTAGGCCCACCCACAAGTTGGGTGCTGTTTGTACCTCCCATTCAGACATGTGGATTTCTGTATCTCTTTGCCTGAGCTATGCTCTGGCCTGGGGCACTGCCTGGCTCCTGAATGGAGCAGACCAAAAGTACTAGGATGGAGGGAGCATAGGTGCAGTGTGTCAGGGGTTAGCCCATGTTAAAACTCAGATTCCTGGGCCCCCTCCAGAGACTCTGATTTAATGGATTTGGTGGGGAGAAGGAAGCAAGATTTGTATTTCTAACAGGTTCTCCTGTACCTCTCTGAGGTGGGTCCACAGCAATGTTCCCAGCTGTCCCGATGGTAATATTTCCTTAACACCGTTATTGTTTCCTTCCCTTCTATGGCTCCTTCCCTCCTTCTCCTCCCTAGGATCACATCCCAATGTCTTGCCTGGGGGTCTGTTTTGGTCAAATCCTAATACAGTAGCTACCAAAAGCCCCTTCCTTATAGATGATAATTCATTTCAGTCACTCAGTCACGTCCAAATCTTTGTGACCCAATGGACTGCAGCACACTGGGCTTCCCTGTCCATCACCTGGAGCTTGCTCAAACTTGTGTCCATCGAGTCGGTGATGTCATCCAACCATCTCATCCTCTGTAATCCCCTTCTCTTCCTGCCTTCAATTTTTCCCAGCATCAGGGTCTTTTCTAATGAGCAATTTCTTCACATCAGGTGACCAAAGTATTGGAGTGTCAGCTTCAGCATCAGTCCTTCCAATGAATATTCAGGACTGATTTCCTTTAGGATAGGGTGGTTTGATCTCCTTACAGTCCAAAGGACTCTCAAGAGTTTTCTCCAACACCGCAGTTCAAAAGCATCAATTCTTCAGCACTCAGCTTTCTTTATGGTCCAACCCTCACATCCATACATGACCACTGGAAAAACCATAGCTTTGACTAGACAGAATAGAAGATATTGGTGGGGGACGATTGTGATAACTATCTCAGAACTGTCATCAGAATTAAAACAGTGAAGGCATGCATGAGGTATCCTCAGATTGAAATGGACATTCGTGGGTTGTACCTGACTCCCCTCACCTCTCTTGAAATATTCCTGAAAATTTCCATGGATGAAAGAAGGAAAGTTTCAACAGACATGGACACTCGGCATGTTAGTCAAAGATATTAAGGACCCTGGGAGGCACTTCCATCAGCCACATGAGAACGGGGCCCCTCTGGGCAAGGAGTCTGTGGAGATTATCTGGTAATCTATCAAATACCAACATTTGACATAAATAAAAATTCATCCAGTTTGTAATTCACTCTCATATACTCATTCCCTGATGGTTCAGATAGTAAAGAAACTGCCTACAATGCAGGAGACATGGTTTTGATCTCTGGGTTGGAAAGATCCCCTTAAGATGGGAATGGATACCCACTCCAGTATTCTTGCCTCAAGAATCCCGTGGACAGTGGAGCCTGGCAGGTTACAGTACATGGGGTCTCAAAGAGTTGGACATGACTGAATGATGAATACTTCTTCTCATATATCCAAACCTTAAATTTATCCTGTTGGAATATTCTGTCTCAAGTAGTATGCCATTCCACCTTCCAGAAGCAAGGCGTACGGCTTTAGCAAGGCAGAAGTCACTGTCTCTAACAGTCCTTCTCTGGATATAAGTCAAAGAAGTACTGAGCTGTTCCAGGGAGTCAGAGTCAAGCCCCTAAAGCCAGACTCACAAAAAGCCTGCATGGTGGTTTCCTGTCTAAAAGGGAATGGCCACGCCCTGTGACAATGTCTGTTCTGCTTTTACCTAGCTACCTGGTAGGTGCTCAATAACAAAGCAGCATTTGTTCTATTTTCACCTACATTTTCCTTACAATTTAATCATTAGCAAAGCTCTCTTTTAACCATTTATTTTAAAGAATAATAGTAAAGTGTTAAATCTGATTTTAGTACTCATGTCTATCTAGTTTGCAATTTAAAAATAAAATAACAAAAACCATAATTGTAAAAAAGAGCTAAAATGAGTTGAACTAAGCTTAAAGCAACTCACTTGATAAATTTTGTATGCCCTCACACTAATGGGAGGGATCCAAATTGAGATCAGTTGGGGTGAGGGTAGAGTAGATTATACAGAGTGTGTGTGCTCAGTGGTGTCCAATTCTTTTGCAACCTCATGGACTGTATCCCACCAGGTTCCTCTGTCCATGGAATTTTCCAGGCAAGAATACTGGAGTGAGTTGCCACTTCCTACTCCAGGGGATCTTCCCGACCCAGAGATCAAACCCATGTCTTTTGTGTCTTCTGCATTGGCAGGTAGATTCTTTACCACTAGCACCACCTGGGAAGACCCACAGATATACAGAAGGGAAGGGAATACTGGTTGCAAAAGAAGAGAAAGCTGCCCCTTGATACAGCCAAAATGACGCAAGGGACTGTGCCCATCTCTCTGGGCATTTTTCAATGCTTCCCCTCCCCCCACAGCCTCCTGGACAGGTGGGGCAGAAAGAGGGGCTTCCATGGACCCCTCCCATTGGTGATCCCTCGTCCTTTCTTCAATTGAGCTCCCCTGCCCTCCCCAGGTTCTCCTGAAACTGACACAGAGACAAAAGAAAACACGATTTTCATTCAGATTAATGCAACAGCCTTTTTTCTGTTTCTGAATGTTGTATTAGGAATTAGGAGCTCTTAAAATTAAATTTAGCCAAATATACTCACTTTCTCCATTGTCATTGTGTTCATGTTTTCGGTCTGCTTCTGTCTGCTCTCACTTCCTGAACAAGGGGAGAAATATTAGTTCAGTTTAAAAAGTGAAAAAAAATAAATAAATAAAACCACGGACAGAAGTATGCCCTTCTTCTCTGGTTCTTAGCATTCTGGAACGCACCTGTGTTAAAATATGAAGAAATAAAACAAATATAAATTATGCATTTTCCAACTTAATTTAAAATGCATTATGCTCTGCTTTGTTCTCTGGAATTAGTCTTATTAAGGGGACAGATCTGTATGGATTAATTTTGAGTCAGTTTATTCACTTCTTTGTAATTCAGTGGCAAGGATTTTTGTCCCCAGGCATCAAATTAAATTTTTTTTTTTACTGTAAGTAACACATACGAAATATAGACTTCTTTGTGTTATTTCTTTGTTTACCTAGCAAGCAACACATTTCCATGTTATGTTTCCACCAAATCTTAAATCTCTCCTTTTATAGAGCAAAACTTTCCAAATGATTTTTAAAGCAATGGAACCGTGGTCATAATATTTGAGCTGGGCACAGTCATACCATTATCCTCTTCCTGGTATTAATTTTTAGAGAGATCCACGTGGCCTCCCTCCAATTCAAACTCCGAGGCCACCAGCCCCCGGCCCCTGCTTTCCCAATAATTTTGGCAGCATGTGAACTGATATTTTATGATGATTTAAAATATGGACCAAATCATCATTTTTAAGTATTGTTTGAGTACAGTCATTCTTTGTTCCGCTTAGACGTTTTAAATCTTTATTTTTTGCCCCCTTATACTGAGCGAGAAAATCGTCTGAATTCTTAATTAGTCTTCTTTAAACAAAATATCCTTTCATATGCACTAATAAAGACTAAGGATCATTCCCCTCTTGTTTAAATAACTGCTTGCTGTAGTATAAAATTGTAAGAGACACGATGCAGATCAAGTTACGGGCTTGAAGTGGGGAAGAGGAACAAGCCGTGCCATAATAAGCAGATTTTAATGATTTACTATAAATCAGCATTTTTGCCCTGTCAGTGAGATTGAAGAGGCAGACAGCTCCTCACATGTCTGCCGAGCAAATGTCTTCCTGATGAATCATGTGCACTGAATCACTGATCACAACATTCAAACGGCACATCCAAATAATGAGGGAAACATATACACAGCCTCCCGATGGCTGCTCCAAGGCAGCAGGAATATATGTTTTTTCGTTGTGTGGTAGTTAAACCCTTACATTGATCCTCGGAGGGTTCCACAGAGGGTGATGGAAGTGTATATTACCGGGTTAACCGTGGATGCCCTAACATAGACTCATCTGCATAAACGCTCTGCCCCACCCCCCGACTTTTGATGAGAATCTAATCTAGTCTGCAGGAGAAGAGGGGGGCGGTCAGTAGAAAGACAGGCTGCAGTAATGAACCTAAATGTAAAGAATCTGGCCACAGAAGCCGGGAGAAATCAGAACTAATTTCTGTTGGGTCAAAGGCTCATTCAGTCCAGGGGCAGCATTTTTGATGCCCCACCTCTGTCAGGCTCCCTCCCGCCACATGAGCCATCTCATCACTTGCTCTGCCAGTGTCTGATATTTCCCCCAAAGGCAGTGCTTTGCTGCTGGGACCCATCCTTGGGGAGAAGGACTTATATGGAAACGGTGTGCTGGACCCCCGGACTGGATCAGGAGGCCAGGGGAACCAGGCACAGATGCCTCTGGCTCGGACGCAGAACCCATCATGGACCTGGATCCATGGATCTCAGAAGCCTTTTCAGCTGACACATCTGCAAGCTCTCCCTGACTGCCACCTTCAGGCCTCACTCCCCACCCCTGTAGCCTGCCATCAGCATCTCACTCCTATGCTGCTTGTTCCTTGCTGTGCTTATAACAGACACCCATCCCGGTCCACTGTGGCCTCCTCAGTTGTAAAGTGAAGATGCTCAGTCGTGTCCAACTCTTTGCAACCCCATGGAGTGTAGCCTACCAGGCTCCTCCATCCATGGGATTTTCCAGGCAAGAATACTGGAGTGGTTGCCATTGCCTTCTCCAGGGGATTTTCCCAATTCAGGGATAGAACCCAGGTCTCCCGCATTGCAGGCCGATGTTTTTACCTTCTGAGCCACCAGGGAAGCCTCAGTTGTAAGGTCACTATATTTCCTTTTTTTTGAAGCCATCATAGGATCTTGCACAGAAAGCAGGCTTCATCATAACTCACCCACCCCCATGAGTAGTGAATAAATGAGTGATGAGGTCTTATTACCAAGCTCAGCTGGCAGCATGGCACACTGAGGCCCCAGGCTCTTACAGACAATGAGACAGAGTCCTGGGGCCATGGATGATCAGCTTCCTCTTGCCGAGTTCTAACTCTGCCCCGCTCTGGCTTCAGCTCTTGGTGCCACATGAGAATCCCCAGAAAAGTAGAAGATGTCCAGGGAGTAGGCAGAGAGGGACTTTTGAAGGGGCCCTATGTCCTGGGGACTCAGACTCATTCACAGAGGATCATGTCCTCAGAGATGTTATTTCAAATATAAACCCGAGAATAAATCAAAGCTACAGCCTGCTCCCACCCCTCGGATGCCTAAGAACCTAATTAGAACTCTGAAGCTTCTGTCCTTCCTGTGAATGAGTGGACCCACAAGGTCAGTTTTGAAATGTCTCGCTTTACTACCCAGGACTTCATGCAGAGTGCACAGGGCCTTCCTATCTTCAAATGCCTCTGGAAAAGTCAGAGATGTTGCAACTTGCCCCCGGTGGCGCCCTCACCCCCAGCTCATTTCTCTCCTACTTCCCCTTAACCACCCTCCTGAGACACCCAGCTTTCTAGACAGGCCAGGGCATCCGGGGCCTCTAACCTCCAATAGTCGGTGCCCAGCTGGGTGTTGGTTCCCAGGAGGCCAAGGACCCATTCACACCCAGCAGGCTTCTGGAGCTCAGCATCTGATCTGCTGGCTTTATCAGAGCAACCTGGTTCCATCCCTGGATTGAACCTGCCTCACACTGCTATTGAGGGAAACCCTCCCAGGGAGCCTCAACACTGCCTGGAGAGGAAAGGAGGGGCTGGCTTGGAACACAAGGGCATCCCCACCATATTCCCGGCCAGGACGTTCCCTCTGCTCCCTGAGCACAGTTGGGGTCCCACCTCTCTGGAATGCCTGCTCTCTCCTACTCCAGTCCACTCAGGAGTCCCGCCTCATCTCCCACAGTGGAAGTAACCTCTCCCTTCTCTGAGCCCCACAGTGCTTTGGGTACTGTAGACATTCACCTGTTCATTGATTCATTCATTCATGCAGCTAGAATCTAATAGAAAGCACTCTGCCTCAACTTGGGAGATCCAATGGTGTTGAGAGAGACCTGAATTCTGCTCTCATGAAGCATCTATCCCATGAGTTTATCCTTTAAGAGTTTATCCTTTAATCCAGGCTTCTCTTCCTGGTCCTGTCATTGGTGATGCCAGTATGCATGGAGATTTTGCTATGTGCCAGGCAGTGTTCTGGGCCCAGCTGTGAATTAGTCAGGGCTGGGCAGTGTCCCATCGAAGGTAGTTTCAAGGGCCTGTGACCTATATTGTCATACAGGACTCCTACTCAGAAGGGTCCCTCACTGATTTAACACTGTAATGCCACCATCTTGAAATTCTTAATTTTTAAGCAAGGGACCCTGCATTTTCATTTTGTGAAATCATAACAGTCCTGATCCCTTTTTTGAAGGGTTTGCAATTCTGTGCAGGGAAGAAAAAGCAAACAAGGAAACAAATGAACAAGGAATTTAAGGTGTTATAAGTGATGAGATGGAGAGCTGGAAGAGGAGCTACTTCAGACTGGGGGATCCAGGGAGTCTGGGATGGGGGAAACCATATGTGGTGGGAGGCCAAGGACCTGTAGGAGGAGATACACCAGTTAACCCCATTACTGAAATAAGGCAGTTAGTGTAGGAGGAGATACACCAGTTAACCCCATTACTGAGATAAGGCAGTTAGTGCCATGGCACACACAGACACCTGCTCATTCATTCATTGTTTGGGATGTGTTGGGGTTTGGGACTTTGCCCCTCTCTGAGCCAGGAAGGAAAATCGGGAGGTCAGGAAGGGAGTTCCTGTCACCTCCTCTCCCAGCCATCTGCACACAGGGAGCAACCCCCTCCTCCTCCTCCTACCCTGGCAGCCTGGGGAGTGGGCCCCCTGGGTCCTCTTCTTCTTGGATCCCCATTATTTATTTGCATTAGCAAGCCTCCATGGGAAATGCGGGGGATCCCACAGAGAACTTTAAAGACTGGCCGCCACTAGGCATCTCAGCTCCTGGGGATGTCCCTTGGGGCTTTTTGATGTAGGTGATGTGGTGTATTGGCCTGAGGATTGCAGAAAGACCAGTCTCAGAGCAGTGCTCATCTACTTAGGTCTCCATCTCCAGACTCTGTGGTCCCTCAGCTTTCACTGTGGCCTCCAGAGATCCCTAAGTGTGAATTTTTTCACCTGGGGCAGGTGCTTTCTCTGGGTTTGTGGAGGGGTGTGGAGCATGGAGCCCATTGATTGGCAGCTCGAAGCCCTGTTCCCTGACCCCTCCTCCTACCAACCTGGCTGCAGCCTGGCCTCCTTACAGGGGAGACAGAGCATAAAGTTCACACCAGATCAAAATTCAACCATTGTGACCATCCAGAAGAAAGCTTCCTGTGGGCAGAGCCTTGGGGCCCACAGAGATTCGCAGTGGATTGCATACACAGCGCCACCAGCCGGCCAGGGCCGGATATGCAGCAGGTATGCAGATAGAATGGAAGGGATGGGTGGTGGGGACAAGGGAACTGTGGTTTGGGGGCAGTGACCGCACAGGCTGTGTGCAAAGGAACCTGGAGGAGACTTGTCAACACAACAAGGGATGACTCTGAGCGCTGTGCAGTTGAAAGCAAATTTCAGCCACAATGTAATTATCCACCCAGGAAAAGAGGGGTCCCCTCTCCTGGGACAGCCATCCATGAGAGGAGAAGGAAAATAAACTCGTTCTAGGTCAATTTAAAGGTTAAATGGAGGTCAGCGAGAGGGAACCGAGACTGTCTCCGACTAGGGAGGGGTTCTCTGGTCACTCGCGCAGGCCTTTAACCTTTGGTTCTAATATTCATCTGGGGGAAAAAAAAATGTGAAGCAGATAATTGGATATTAGCAGACATACCATTTCAGTAATCTTAGAAAATAAAAAAAAGAGTGATTGCAAATTCAGAGGCAGTTACTTTAGAAAGATAGTAACGTGTAATTCCCAGTTTCTGAGACTGTAACTTTTGCACTTACCACTAATTTCTCCACTGCGCCAAATGCAGTGTATACATTTAGTTTAGAATTTATCATCACCGTTTGTGTATATTACGCCAGCAGCATAATCCATCCTCATGAAGCTAATGCTCGGCATTAGGAAAATGGACTCCGTATGGATCCTGCCAGCCTCTGGCCTCAAACACACCCCGAGGAGACACCGCGGGTGTGCGCTCCCCTCCCCTCCCCCAGGGTGCGCGTGGCTTCAGATTTTGCGCAGTGTCTCCAAATGGCACCGTCTGATTTCTGCAAGTTGCTGGTGTCCATTGTCTGTGGATGTAAAAATCAATGACCTACATAAGATTTTGATTTTACACTGGGAACTGAGAGAGAAAGAGCTGAAGCACAGATAGGAAAAAATGAAACATGTTAAAAAATAAAAGCATATTGAACTCGAAATACATATTTTCTAGAGGATATCTATATTTTTTTTCCTTTGAACAGGAACATATGTAATGTCATGGTCATTTGATTAAAACAGTTAATTGTATAAATGTATCACTGAGCTGAGAGCGCTGGTCATTCCAAGATGGACCCTTGCCCCGACACAGAGAACAAAAACCCCTAATTTCAAGGCTGCATGGAACCAGAAACTGCTATTGAGACCTCTTGGTGTATATGTAATCCTTGTTTTTATTTTCTTAAAAGAGAGGGGGAAAAAAGCTTCAAACTGCTGATTTCTGCAGAAAAATCTGCAAATGAACTGTTCTATTAGCACAAACATACCAAAGTCTTTAGAACCCCTCTCTTCAAAAGCATAATTAGGTATTTATTTCAGACAGACTAACATCTTTGCAGTAGCTAATAAGATGCAGCCCATTTGAATATTAATATAATAAATGATTAAATTAAACAGCAAGATTCAGACTCAGAAATAGCCTTTATAGGTCCCAGGGGGTCACTAAAACTGTTTCCATTTCTTCCTACAGTTACCATAGTGCAAGGGACATGAATGCATAGAGCAATATTTGTCTTATGAAACGCAGAGTTTTATATGGTGCTATTCAGTTTTATTACTCCACAGTTTGAATCTGGGCCCCGAGTGAAGTCACCATGCTGAGGCCTGACAACCCTTCTTCCTGTCTCACTGCTCACTGGCATTCCAGAGATGCTCCACTGTTTGGCAAAGGGTTCCCTCTGATTGTTCCCATACCAAGAGGTGCCCATGCAGGCGATCACCAGGTCTTAATGTGATTAAAAAAGCAAAAAGAAATGAAAACGCCCTCTGCACAACAAACTGCCAGGTTCATTTTGTGTGTGTGTGTGCTACTTTACGACTCCGTGTTGAGCCTGTTGTGTGGCTCAAAAGCCACACCCAAAGTCGGGGTGCTGCTGGGGCGATCTGCGCCAGGAGACACCAGACCCTTCCTCTCTCCACCAAGAGGTAATCACCACCCCCGTCAGCTCCACCGGCGCAAAAAGGAATAGGCAAAGTCGGCAATTATAATTGGCTGTTATTCCAATAAAAGTGTTTCTCTTTTAAAATTAGTCCACGAAAACTGCACACTTTCCAAATCCCATGAACCTGAGAAGTGTTAATAAACATCTGGTCGTGGTTTTTGCTTAATTAGCATTCCTTAGTTTGGACTAAAGTCTGTTTATGTAAAACAACACACACACACACACACACACACACACAGATTCTGCTTTATAAGGCACAGCCCCTCAGACTTCCAAAAGCAGCCATCCCTAATGGTTGCTGAGAGATTTGGGTCTTTCCAATACTCCTATTTGTCAACTGAGCATCAGAAGAGAAGAGATATTTGGATCTGCATGCTTAATTTTATTGTGCAAGTCTCAGATCCAATATCAAATAACTTGATATAGTCATGCCGTAGGAAAATATTCACATTTCCAAAATAGCAAAGAGATTGAAGCTTGGAGGTCAGCTTGAATAAAATAGAAAACAACGCAAACCAACCTCAAGCATGCCACTGGCCACATTATTATTATCCACAGCCTAAAATCTCCCAGCCCTATCTCTCTAAGGAGCAGCATTGGCAGAAAGGTAATGGATAAACTGTAACCCAGCTTGCAAGACTCTACTGTCTAAATTAGATAAAAGAAAACTAGGAAGAAAACTCAAAGATAAGTGGTACAAAGTAAATCAAAACAAATCATCTTACCAAACTTTATTCACATCTGATACCATTTTTAGAAATTAAGGTCAGTTTTGTGGAACTAATAGGGAGTTATACCTATATATCTTAGACACCATGACAATGCTGGAGGGGAAGATTTATACTCCACGGTTGCAGATGCAGAAGAAAGATAGGCGAGATCAAATGGAAGTGCATGATAACAAATGAAAAATGGTCCCCACAGCCCATAAATTAATTGAGAAAAGAAGGTTGTCATTATTTGAACATGCTTTAAAATAAGGTATGGGGTCCAGATGGCTGAGGATAGATAGGCCCACGAAGTTTGAGTAATTGATGACTTAAAAATAAAACAAGATCTTAAAGAAATGAATCACATCAGGCAAGTTAGAGGAGGAATATTATAAGAGAAAGGAACAAATTAAAAAAGGCATGCAAAGCCAAAGATGAACCCCACATCTCCTGGACCATTAAAACTAAATGAGAGCATACAAGCGTTAGTGAGAATTCCAAATGGGAAGGGGGTCAGAGATAGAGTCTTAATAAAGGGGCATTTTAGATGTTACTTTATTAACCTATTAAGATTTGCTTGGGGCTTTCTGCTGCAAAAACACTCCTTTTCCTTTTTTTAAAAAAGATGGTCTCAAAATAGGGCCACACTGAGGTGGGCCACCAACCTTGCAAATAATAGTTTTCTGCTGCTTCCTTTTGTGTTAATTCCCCACTGGAAAATTCAAAAATAATTTGTCTTTGGGGAATACTGAGGGGTGACTGGCAGCTTGGGAATTTTCTTTGTGGTCGACGGTGGGAGGGCAAAAGAGCAAACCCGATTGATTTCCCACAGCTGTAGAGGACCAGACCTTTCTCTAAGCAGCGGCCATCACTGCCTAAGTAAACCCATCTCCTCCCCCTCCTACTGTCAACGAGAAGACGGTGCTTGTCCATTGGCTCCTCTCCTGGAAATAAAATTTCTGGGGCAACTAGATGCTACATGAGTTCTAAGCTAAACATCAAATTCTTCCTTCCTCCCCTGTCTCTCCCATCCTTCCTTTATTTCTTCGTTCCCTGCCTTTCCTCTTTCTTCTTTTGTTTGTTTCTTTTCCTTCTTTTATTTTTTTTTTACCAGAATTCCTTTCTTCCTTCCATTTTACATTTCTTTCTCCCTTTTTTCATCACTACTTATACCACCATCTGTAATTCCACCCATATCCTTGAAATACAGGAAATAGAGCAGCGGTGCTGTATTCCATATTTATGACTTCTCAGTACATCAGAGCATTACTGACTTCGGAGAGCCCCCGTCTGAGCACAGCTCGGTGGAAACACGCCCCGTACGAGCTGAGAAAGGACGGCTTGGGGCAGAGTCGCCTGGGGAGTATTCTCATCATGTCACTCCATGCTTCCCAGCAACACTCTGCTTGCTTCCTGTTTCTTAATTTTTTTTTTCTCTCTGTTTCTCTTCTTTACACACATATATATTTTTGCCCTCAACGCCATGGGTTTGCTGTTCATGCTAAGAGAGTATTATGAATATTCTGAATGAAAATAGAACTCTGGGAGAAAAAGCCAGGCACAAAGACTGGTGTCAGTGCGGGCAGTCCCTGGTTCACACGGCGGGCAGGCAGATGAGTGCCTGCTTTGTCGTGATGCTCCCTTCCACAGCACAGCCCGGCCCTCACACTACATTCCTGGCCACTGATTATTGATGACTCAAAAAATACATATAGCAATGGAATTCCACTGCCTCTGGAAGTGCATGACTATGGGCTACCTTCCCTTCAAGAAACAGACCCAGGCATGTGCACGTGAATGTGTGTGTGTGTGTGTGTGTGTGTGGCAGGTGGAGCTGAAAATGTGCTATTGTGACAAAATTAAGGCAGAGTTAAGAAGTCCCTCATCAAAGGCCTCTCTCATGTGATTAAAGGTACACTGATCTCCAAGGAGAGACACACGTGGATAAACCAGAATATGGCCCTCCACGCTGAAGGCAAGCCAAAGGACTTGAAAATAATATGAAGACAGAAATATAGAGGCAGCAAACATTTCAAGAGAAGGAGACTTGCCAGCAGGATTGATTTGAATACTCTGCCTGGAGATTTATTTGGCCTTCTTGTCATAAAAGGCAAATGCCCCCCTCATCCCTAGATAGTGAAGGAGAGAGGATAAAACCTCGTTGCCCAAGTGGCAATGGCTATGTCTTAGTAGAGGCTAAAAATGGATGAGAAGTATCAGAGAAATGAACTTCTGTGGTTTTCAAAAAACGGTTCAGAATAGATGAGCCAACTCCTTTACATGTTCAAAAGAAAGAGGGAACAATTTTGTGAAATGCTAAGGCAGTGCAAAGTGAATGTTAAATAGTTTTTATCCACCAAAAAAAAAAAAAATAGACTTATTCAAATGCATGTCTTGCTTGTCTTTAACTAAAGTGAAATTTCTTAAATCCAGCTGTAGTCTTATGGGCGGCGGGAGAGCGTGGGGGGCAGGGGGGACGACGGAAGCACAGAACATCTTCCCTGAACCCAACAGCATGTCGTTTTAAAAGCAGAAGCGCACGCTATTGATTTTTTTTTTTAAATACAAATTTGGCAGATTTCACATGATCCATTACATTTCTCAGGACGGTTAAGATGCAGCTTGCATGATTTATTCAGAATAAGGTCCATTTTTAGCTATATTTAAGTCTCCTATTTGTTATTTAACATGTGTTTAATGTTTTCTGTCCCTGCTGTGCACAGCTGCAAGCTGCTATTTTTTGGCAATTTTTGTGACTGGGAAGTGATTTGTGTCTTTGCATCTCACCTTTCTATTCTATGGCCTGCTGTTTTGATTTTCTCCAAAACTTTGAGAAATAAGTTACTCCGTGTCATGACCTCCACTTCCCTTTGCTGGGCAAACATGAGGGCGTGAAGGACACAAGTAAATATGACAAACCTCTGATATGTTTTTCAGAAAGACATTGCTGGGGAGCTGGGGTGAACTGAAATTTCAAAAAGTTTTTATTAAAAAAACAAAGTTCTCCCATCTTAACCTCTCATCAGAGTGGATTGAGGCTGGTGATCTGAAAAAAAATGTACGTCCTCCCGTAAGAATGTCTGTTGAGATTTAATATGATGCTGACATGATTCTTGAGGACTTAGCCAGGTAGGAAGCAATGCCTCATCCATCATCTATAGTTGGGAGGGGGCAGTGTCCCCTCCTCCCAGCTATTTTAGAAACGTATTCTAAGGTTCTGGGGGTACTGGGCCCCCAAAGGGCTTGCTAGAGCTGCCTTTAGAAAGGAGGGTGCATCTCAGGACTTCCCTGGTGGTCCAGGGGTTAAGACTCTATGCTTCCAATGGAGTCTTGGAAGGGGGTACGGGTTCGATCTCTGGTCAGGAAACTAAGATTCCCACATGCCACATGGCAGAACCAAAATATAAAATAAATGAATAAATTAATTTTTAAAAAAGGAGAGCATGTCTCAAGATGGTGCTAAGCCGAAAAGGTCATTGCCTCCACTGCCTAGACAGACGCAGGAAGTCAGCAGTCAGCATCCACTCTGCAAAGTACAGAGCATCAGGCCTGGATAAACAGCAGTTTTGCCAGCCCAGCTGGATAGATCACATATAAGTAAAAAGTCTGTAAGTGTTTATCTGATTCAGGCAAACATGGTGATGGCATCGAATGCCTTGGTGATTTATTTTCCCAAAGCCTGAAGGATCTTGCTTAATATTGCTTGATATATGCTAACCTTCCCTTTATAGGGTCTGCAATTGAAAGCCATGTTGCAGTGGTTTAATCCTGGCCTCCTACTTATCTAAAACACACTCTCTGACTGTGCTGTGAAAATTGAATCTTTTCCTCACAATCTTACTGACATGAAAAATATATAATACAGTAAATGATTAATGCAGTTATAAACTATACCTGAGATAAGATTTAAGTATTCATATTTCTATCATGTTAATACAACACGATAAACCCATGAAGCAAACTTGACCGGGGCATTTGTTATTCTGTCCAGTGTTCAATTATTCTTTGTCCAAATACAATTTAGGAGCTTGCCGTAATGCAGTCAGTCGCTGCAACACATTATGTGCTTCTAGGAGATAATAAGCTGCCTCGATGGTCAGCCTGGGAGACCCCGCTCCATAAAAGGCCCCATGAAACACAGGGGGGATGTACAGATGCTGAGGACGGGCCCTGGGCTGGGGACGGGCTCCCTGAAAAGATCTTGTGCTCCAGAAGGCCGAGCTCACTTCCTCCCTTTTATAAGAAAATCTCTCGTTAAAGGAAAACTTATTTGCCATAATCAAAAGGAAGCTTACAGTGAGTGTGACTACTTAAACGCTGCCTTCCCCTAACACTGAAGAAGGCTTTTTATCTGCGACTGGAGAAAAGCCATTTCTTTGTTGGCTCTAAATGGCCCCTCCTTTCGTTGTACAAATGGCTCATACACGCCGTGTGCCGGTTCCCACCCACCTCATTATTTTTATACTTCTGATGATGTCGATTTTGATTTTCAAATGCCAGCCATTTATAGTTCATTCTAAAACACACAAAATTAAGTGATTCGAGATCTCTGCCATTAGCTGGGCTTTGAGGGCCTCCCATGAAGTTCAGAAAAGGCAGGATCCCACAGTGTTCACACCCCCAGTTTGGCATTCCGGATCTGTCCCTGATTAGCCCCGAGACCTTGATCAAGTGACTTCCCCTGCACCAGCCTCCGCCCCCTGCCTGTTAGGATGGAATGTTGTTGCTTCCTACCACTTAGGGTGGATATGCGATCCCAAACAGAATGTGGCCTATATGAAGTTTTCAACAAATGCCCATGATTATGCACGCTTGCATGCTAAGTCGCTTCAGTCGTGTCTGACTCTGTGTGACCCTATGGACTGTAGCCTGCCAGGCTTCTCTCTCCATGGGATTCTCCAGGCAAGAATACTGGAGTGGGTTGCCATGCCCTCTTCCAGGGGATCTTCCTGACCCAGGGATCGAACCTGCATCTCTTACCTCTCCTGCATTGGCAGGTGGGTTCTTTACCATTAGCGCCACCTGGGAAGCCCTTCCATAATTATGGGTTGACATTATTTCCAGGTTTCTCAGGACAGCCTATTAGCTGACACTGGACAACAGGGTCATTGTTACTACCTCTTTGCTCCAGGCAGGACAGGAGCTCTCAGCACCACATCATGCTGGAGATTCAGGTCTCCAGCAACTGCTGCAGCTTTGAAAGATGCTGCCACCCTTGGCATTCTGACTGCAGAATGTGCCTGAGGGCAGGCACATGTGGGCAACACTCTGCAGGAGGCTCATTCAGCACCCAGCACAGGTGGGGCTCATAGCAACCTTGGAGTCTAGGTGTGGGGGTGTTAAGAATGCCAACAGGTGTGATGCAGTGTGCACCCAACTCTCCTGGGAGTGTCTGCATATAGATCCTGTGAGCCACTCTTGATTATGACTTGACGGTAATGGAGAACTCACCTGACTGACTGCTCAATATCCTCAATAGGGTAGAGTCCATGCCAGGAAGATAGGAGAATCTAGGTCTCCCTGAGTCTCTCCCTAGTCTCAAGCAATCTGTCATGCAGTAGACAAATTGTAAGAAGGAAAGAGCTCTGCTTGTTTGAAGCCAGGATGAGATGGACCATCAGACTTGTTCCTGGTGGCCAAAGGAAAGATGGCTGCTAGAGTCCCCTGGTCTCAGGGTGGGAGGGAAGTTGGGAGGGCCATATGCGAAATGGAACTAGCCTCTTGAGACTGAACAACAATTGCTGTACGGTGGGAGTCCAAGTGAGGGGAAGTGGTCTTTAACCCAGTTTTTAGAAATTGACATAGTAACACTTATTTTGCAGATCTTCATGAAATCAGGTGTGTCTGTTCAATTGCTTTTCTGGAACAAACAATCAGGTTCTTGATGGATGTTCAATAGATACTACCTTTAACAGAATAAAACTCCTTTCCTGCAACTGTGAGGTCAGAAATTTGCACTTTGAAAATCATGTCGCTGGTAGGATCTTTGACTGCACTTGTTAGGGAGGGTGCTGATGGGGCAGAATACTGAGAGGAATCAGAGCCTGGCCCTTTACTAGCTGCTCACCGCTCCCCAGACCTGGCAACCTTGACATCTCTCTGCATCTGGCATTCTCCATCCCTTGCTTAGACCTGGAAAGGAGCAGACATGTGTTTTCTTACCATGAGGCTGTTTGGCTATTCCCGCAGAGGGGCTGAGCTTTGCGTGGGCTGCCAGCTTGCATAGGAGGGCTCACATCCCCCCAAGCCTTCCCTACCGGCTCCTTGACTTTGAAAACTTCTTAGCAAGGAAAGGAGTCTTTTAAGTTGAGATAGTTGCAAATGATCTTAGGTTTGAAAGGGTTTCTTCACCAAAACTGAAAGCAGATTTTCTTCTAAAAAGTTTTTTAGCAGGAAAAAGAGGAAGGCTATAAATGCCATGAAGGCTGTCATATACCTGGTACCAGAAAAATATTTGCCTAATGAATGAATAAGTGAAGATTGCATGAGGATCTGGATGTCTGGCAAGAAAGGCACCGCAGACTCTGAAAAGTACCTTCTCAAAGACACTTATTTTCCTCTCTACCTTCAGCAACCAGCAAAGTGCCAGGCATAGAGGAGACATCCAGTAAATATTTGCTGAAATGAACTGATGAAAAATTGAGACTAGCATGGGTAAGTACACTTAGTTACTTAAAAAATTGACACAAGTCTTGAAATCAGCTCAGACATGCTTCCCTATTCTTGTCCACCTCGGCTCTGGCTTTATGAAGTAGCAGAAACCAGAACCTGCCCTCTTCTGGTTCTGATTCTTCTGAGACTCTGTTCCTTTGTGTAAAAATCTTCCTTGTATTCACTGGTCTCTGTGACTTTCACTGCATCCCCTCCTCAAATCCCAGTCAATGCCTTCAGAATACAATCCATGCAAACTCACAGTGGTAATACCAATGGTCATCTGGATAGACCCTTTTCTTTTCCTCCCTTAACTTTATATCAACCTTATGTTTAAGGGGTTACAATCATCAGAACATTTTCGCAAATAACAGGTGCAGAAATGTTGTGTGACCCAGCCATCCTGACTTGTCCAAGACTGTCCTGGTTTAGGAATGGAAGTCCCACTTCCCAGAAAACCCCTTGGTCCTAGTCAGACCAGGCAGGATGGTCACCCTACCCAGTGATTCTGTCTAACAATTAGCTCTAAGAAAATAACCATAGATGTATGTCAAAATTTAGCTACTAAGCTTTTGCCAGAGCATGATTTATAATATTGAAACCTTGCAAATGAGTTCAATGTTCAATAATAAAGAAGCAGCTAAGAATGATCCTCTCATTGCATACAGCAGGATGCACTGCTGGCGTGACAGAGAATGTGCTTTAGGAACTTGTGGAGACATGGGGAGATGGAAGAGGATGCGTAATACATACGCATATATAATGCAGATTTATGTAAATGCACACATTCTACATAGGTAGAGTATGCATAGTACTTAGGGCTCTAGAGCCAAACCAGCTGGTGAAATCCTGGCTTCACTGCTTACTAGCTATGTAATATGGGGTAAATTATTTAACTCTACCATGCCCTGGTCCCCTCTTCTGGGAATGTAAGTAGTATCAGCCCCTTCCTTGTCAGATAGGAGTGAGGATTTAACGAGTTAATACAGGTAAAGCATTTGGAACAAAGACCAGCACAGGGCAGGTCCACCACAAAATAACCATTGCTGCTGCTGGAGAAAGTGCTTGCTGATTCTTTGTGAGGCGCCAGGCTCAAGGCTAAACTGTCCTGACTGTTTCTCACAGGGTCTCCATAAACTGGTGTCGAAAGTAGCTAAAGGTCTCAGACCCGCGAGTGGTCAGCCAGGATTCAAACATGGGCTTTCTACTGCTCACAGTCAGGGCTGAGAGCAAATCTGGTCAGTCCCTTGAGATGTGGTTGTCATTAGGTGTGCACAGGCAAACTCAGCTTGGATAAAACTGTACCTGTTTGCCCAAATCTCACCTCTGCTGAGTCATTAGCACTGGAACATCATGAAGAGAGAAGAGTAACTTAAAGTTGGACCTCTGGTTTTCTCTCAAAATTTCTTTAGAAAGGTGCTGCCGTGAATCAGAATGAAACCAATGTTTTAATGTGGACAAAGAAGACTGACCATCACATGTCTGATGACACGATTACAGGTGGTGGAAACCCCCAGGTCCTTAGAGACAGAGGAAGGAATTTCACAGTTAGGAGACATCTGGGTGTCTAACTCAGGGAGGACTTTCTTTTAGTACCAAACATTTATCTTCTTAAAGCTTCCAACTGACTTTCCACAGAACACCCTTGTCTTCAAAGGATCAGTTCAGTCACTCAGTTGTGTCTGACTCTTTGCAATCCCATGGACTGCAGCACGGCAGGCTTCCTTGTCCATCACTAACTCCCAGAGCTTGCTCAAATTCATGTCCATTGAGTCAGTGATGCCATCCAACCATCTCATCCTCTGTCATCCCCTTCTCTCCTGCCTTCAATCTTTCCCAGCATCAGGGTCTTTTCCAATGAATCAGTTTTTCACATCAGGTGGCCAAAGTATTGGAGCTTCAGCTTCAGCATCAGTCCTTCCAATGAATATTCAGGACTGATCTCCTTTATGATTGACTGGTTTGATCTCCTTGCAGTTCAAGGGACTCCTCACTCTTATCTGACTCCAAGAGTCTTCTCCAATACCACAGTTCAAAAGCATTAATTCTTCAGCACTCAGCTTTCTTTATGGTCCAACTCTTACATCCATACATGACTACTGGAAAAACCATAGCTTTGACTAGACTGACCTCTGTCCACAAAGGAATAGCTCTGCTTTTTAATATACTGTCTAGGTTGGTCATGGCTTTTCTTCTAAGGAGTAAGTGTCTTCTAGTTTCATGGCTGCAGTCACCATCTGCAGTGATTTTGGAGCCCAAGAAAATAAAGTCTGTCATGGTTTCCATTGTTTCCCCATCTATTTGCCATGAAGTGATGGGACTGGATGCCATGATCTTAGTTTTTTGAATGTTGAGTTTTAAGCCAGCTTTTTCACTTTCCTCTTTCACTTTCCTCAGGAGGCTCATTCATAAAGGTGGTTCAAGATGGCAGAGTAGAAGGATGTGTGCTCATCTCCTGTGAGAACTCCAAAATTGCAACTTGCTGCTGAACAACCATTGACAGGTGAATGTTGGATCCCACCAAAAAAAGATGCCCCACATCCAAAGGCAAAGGAGAAGCCCCAACAAGATGGTAGGAGGGGCAAAATCATGTTTAGAATCAAGCCCCATACCTACCAGAGATGCTTGAAGGGCTCCAATGAAACCTTGTGCACACCAGGGCCCAGAGATCCCACAGGGACTGAGCCAGACCTGCCTTTGAATGTCTGAGTGTCTCATGCGGAGGCATGGGTCAGCAGTGGTCTGCCGTGGGGACAGGGGCGCTGGCTTCAGCAGACCTGGGAAGCACAGCATGTGGCATAAATCCTCTTGGAGGAGGTCACCATTAGCCCCACCATAGAGCCACCAAGCAGACGACCCACAAACTGGAGAACATATACCAAAGAAGTTCTCGTACTGTTGCAAAAGTTCTAGGGCCCACAATAGGTTCCCCAACTTGGGTATCCACCAAGGGACTGAGAACCCTCAGGAAATTTGACTTTGAAGGCCAGTGGTATTTGACTACAGATCTTTTACAGAACTGGGGAAAGAGACTCTTGGAGGGCACAAACAAAGCCTTGTCCACACCAGGACCCAGGAGAAAGGAGCAGTGACCCCACAAGAGATTAAGCCAGACTTGCTTGTGAGGAATTTAAAGAATACACGTCTGAAAAGGGTGGGAGGGAAGTTTATTTAAAAGTTTAATCGAATAGGAAATGCAGATCAAGTCCTAATGTTCTTTGATGTGCTTCAAAGTTAGACTGTCAATCATAAAAGTGTTTGAAGATATCAAAATCAAGATCACCAATGTGGGTTTTGAAAAAGGAGCACTCCATGAAGTGGGGCATTACCACTTATGGCCAAGAGTAATTGAACCTGAAGAAAGCATAGATTCAAGATATATATGTATATGGATAACTGATTCACTTTGCTGTACACCTGAGGCTAACACACCATTATAAATCAACCATACTCCAAGAAAAATTTTTAAAAAGAAAGCAGTCAAATTTTGATAACTTTGTGATTTAAAAGAACAAACCAGAATGAAATGGAATGGATAAATGAAAGTCTTATTTCTGAGTCAAAATATTTAACATAGCACCTCCCTTTCCAAATAAAGAAGCTATATGGGCTTCCTTGGTGGTCCAGTGGTTAAGAATTCACCTTGCAGTACATGGGACACTGGTTTGATCCCTGGTCGGGGAAGATCTCATATGCTGCAGGGCAGCTAAGGCCCTGTGCCACAGCTACTGAAGCTCGTACACCTAGAGACTGTGCTCTGCAGCAAGAGAAGCCACTTCAATAAGACTGCACACCGCAATAGAGAAAGCCCATGCACAATGACAGAGACCTAGAGCACCCAAAAATAAAATAAGATAAACAAATTAAAAAGAAGAAGAAGAGGGGCCCTTGGACTGCAAGGAGATCAAACCAGTCAATCCTAAAGGAAATCAGTCCGGAATATTTATTGGAAGGACTGATGCTGAAACTCCAATACTTTGGCCACCTGATGAGAAGAACTGATTCACTAGAAAAGACCCTGATGATGGGAAGATTGACAGCAGGAGGAGAAGGGGACGGCAGCCGATGAGATGGTTGGATGGCATCACCAACTCGGTGGACATGAGTTTGAGCAAGCTCTGGGATTTGGTGATGGACAGGGAAGCGTGGCATGCTGCAGTCCATGGGGGTCTCAAAGAGTCAGACACAACTGAGTGACTGAACTGAACTGAACTGATGGTGTTTCTTCTGACGGTGTTATTACACTTAGGGGAGAAGATGTGTGCATGTGCATATAAAATATTATACTACATTTTATAATTATCTCTTATTATGGTCTTCCTGGATAGCTCAGTGGATAAAGAATTTGCGTGCAATTCAGGAGATGCAGAAGATGTGCGTTTGATCCCTGGGTCAGGAAAATCCTCTGGAGTAGGAAATGCAACCCACTCTAGTATTCTTGCCTGAAAAATTCCATGGACAGAGGAGCCTGGCAGGCTACAGTCCAAAGGTATATTTATTAATTATATTATATTATCTTTTAATATGCATGTATATTTAATCTATATGTATGTAGATCAAAGGATTTAAAACAAAAAATAATAATTATATTTGGGTTGCCAGTTATAGATGTTTTCATATTTTTCTTTGTCTGTTTCATCTGAATTTTCTACATTATCCTCAATGACAATGCCCTATTTTAGCAATAAGAAAACTCACACAGAAGAATGCAAAAATATCTGAAGCCAAACCTAGGCAGTCCAAAGCCGTCTGTTTCTGGTTTCTATGCTAAACCCAACTTACACATTCAGAGAACACTATTCCTGTTATATGCATGCAGTAATGTTTCATCAGAATTGCATCTGGAGTCACATCCCTGGCCACTGGGCTGTCAGGGATGGAGATGGGTGCTTCTAAATTCTGGGGGACTGGCTACCTATTGAGCTGTAGGTGGTGCCTGCATTTTGTTACCCACGGTGACAGCTGCCAATGTGTGACTGAATGTGAAATGTCAAGTTCTCTGGCACCATTCCTGGAAGAATCTGTAATTTACTGGCTCCGTCATGTCACTCTCTGAAGTATTGCCTGGGAGACAGGCTATGACCTACCCAGGATCTTGGCAGAGTTTTCTTTGGGGTCCTTTGAAGGCCACTTTCCCATCAGGGTACTTTGGTGGGGACCTTCCCACCCATTTCCTCTGGCTTCGGATTTCTGCTGGGGAAGTGGAAGGGGTCTTTGGCACCTTCCTGTTTGGTGTTTTTTTTAATGCCTGTATTTCTGGGTGAAATCCCATGAAGGCACAAAGTGTGGAGCGGGGGATGCTGTTCGCCCCATCCTATTTTAAACCATGATAAGGTGGCAGGAGCCTTTAACAATCAGGAAGGAAGAGACGCCTGGGGAGTGGCAGGAGTGAGCAGAGCTGACTCCAAAAAGGCTTTGGTATTTGCTGGAGGACTCACAGACAAGGTGACAGCCAGTCCCATTTTATTTTTTTATTTTTTAATACCAATTCAGTCACCTGAGCTAAGCTAAGGCAGAGTGTGGTTATTGTTTATTTTCATTGCTGTAAATAAAATGCATAATTAAATGTCATTAATTAAAAGCTGACACTGGACTGTCTGATTACATCTGATCAAACAAGTCCTCCAAAAACATGGGGAAAGCAGAAGATCCTTCCATAGGTGAATATCACAGACTTCTTATTGAGGGGGTGTGTTCATATCCAGTGCCTGACAGGCCGCCTGCAAACCACTGGAGCTGGGACGACTCCTTGGTCCCCATAACTGTGTGTTCTGGGGGCGGGGGAGTGCAGATAGGAAACCCACATGCTGCAAGCAGTCACCTCCCAAGCAAAGAATCACCCTTCTCAGATATGAATGACTGGTCAGCTTGATCAAACAACTGGATGGAAGACCGAGGTGGAAGTGGAGTGTTATGAGTCTAGAGACTAAACACAGGTTGTCACACACCAGTCTGAATGGGTGTGCTTGATGTGAATTAGTGTATTTCCATTTTGAGTAACTGACTTAACCCAAAACATCCAGACACACCTCATTATTTAATAGACTCTGAAGCATCTTCAGCCCTGATCTTAAATGCTATATTCAAATTTCTTTGGGATGTGTTCTCTTGGGTGCTGCTTCAACACTTGAGTCGACATGTCATGACCAAACTCATTGGCTAATGACCTCGTTGATGAGAGGAAGACTTAGCCAAAGCATCTTCCCTAAGCCCTCCCATTCACTATCCATCTCCAGTACCAGTAAACAGCAAGTTCACAGAGCAGCCAGGATGCTCATGGGCCTTCCACAGTCTTGCCTTTAGTTTATCTTCTCTCCAATTGCCCCTCCATACTACAACAGAGATGGTGTTCTAAATACGGGCTGGCATATACCATCCTCTTCCTTGGAAGAGCTTACTGACTCTCCACTGGTTGTAGGATAAGTCCCACGGATTTTAATATGTCCTTCCAGGACTTTCTTGATCCCCCAGCCTGGTAATGTTTGAGTTCTGAGGTTATCGCATCCCTCGCAGACCTGACACAGTTGTAATAGAAGTCACCATGAAGGAGCTACACTACTTGAGTTTGAGGGACCCACCCAGCCAAAGACATGGGTGAGAGGAAATGCATTTCCCTGTCCGCTCCTCATCTTGTTCTCTCTGGGCTCAGCTCCCATTCACAGTCTGCATTTGTTCGGTCCCAGCCCAGGCATCACCTGCAGGAGGACCATTCTCTGCTGCCGGTGTTCTCTTGTTTAGTTCCCTAGTGACACTGAGCATCTGGAGGGTAAAGACCAGTACTTTTGCATCTTGTCATTATCCAGCATGCAAATCCTGGAGGCTCAAGAAATGTTTGTGAACTTATCACAAAACTGAAGCAATTATTCAGGCAACGTAAGCTGGAAAAGGTTCTACTTCTCAAGCACATTGCCAGTCGAGGCTCTATTCTGAAATGAAAGTCCTGGATCTTTGCCTCCCTTCTCTCACTTGCTCACCTGGGTGCAAACAGGATACTGTAAACCCCAAGTGTTTGGAGAAACTTGAAGCTGTCAGTCTGTGGCTCCGTCAATCACATGCCTTTCGAAAAGGCTCAAACTCATTAGGAGGGTAAAAAAGCCTTTAAGAAAATATTGTCAGAAAGAATCAATCAATTTAAACATTTAAAAGTAAAATGTGTGCCAGTCTCTACGGTGGGGCTCTCATAATGCAGGTGTTCCCTCCCAGTCATGTGCCTGAGGCCCAGCTGCTCCTGGGGAGGAGGGGGAGAAGGGGGAGAAGGAGGGGAGGGGGGAAAAAGGGGGGGTTGGGGGAGGTGCTGAGGTTTCATGAGGATGGACTGTCGCTCCAGCTGCTGCATGCCTCACATTCCTAGGAAGGAATGACGGTGGTTCAGGTCCTTCATGGGTCATGGTGCAAAATGATCATGTGGTCCTCATTTCTGGCTGGCATGGGGATTTCTTCTGCTGATTCCTCTTTGAAAGAAGGAAGAAAGGGAAAAAGGAAAAATGAATGGCAAGCAGGAAAGACAGGAGGGATTTTCATTATTTGCATTTTGATGACATCATGGGCCTTTTAGAACTTGATTTTCAGCATGGGCTTCCAGGCTAGTTACTGTTATCTTCATATTTGCTCTTCAGAGACATTATATAACTTGCTAACAACATGCAGCTAGGCTCAAAGCATCCTTAGAGCCCACTCTGACTTACTTTATTACATTTTTTAAAGGGGCAAAAAGGAAGAAACAAAGATCCTCAAATCAAAGTGGAAACACTCTCTTTAGCACGGGGTATCTTTCAGATATAAGGGGGCAGAACAGATCAGTCCTAAAAGCAAGTTTAGGGGAGAAAGGTGAGGGTGTAACCAGAGGAGAAGATGGACTGAGAGTGGGTAGATGGGGTGTGATGGCTATGGATTTGGCTAGCGGTCTTCTCACCCAGGTCAGTGGTTAAGAAATCTCTAGAACAGCCCTTCTTGGGTGAAAGTTAATAAATCCAAGACCAAATTATAGTTTGAGGTAAAAGGACAATTTCTTGAAACTTCAGAATAAAACCCAACCAATGGAGTGAAAAGATATTAAGTGGTTTCTTCTTATATCGGTCTCACGGGATCTCAAATCCTGACACGTTAGCTAACCAGACAGCTGCCCGCCTGGGGAGATTTCAAGGGCCTTTGAGAGAATCCTGTTCTGTTTCCCTAGCCTAGAGGGCTCTCCTAAATACTGCCCCTGCCAACCTGAAGTTCAAACCACTGGAATTGACTTCGGCCTCAGAGTTTCACTTCTGCAGACACCCTCAGTAACCAATCACCCACAAATGTCAGTGAGTTTCTCAAAGTAGGAGAGGAGGCTTCAAGAGGAGAGAAAAGAGAAGGAGAAGACCGTGACATCATGGGCTCCAGAAGTGGGGACTGGGAGAACCGAAAACTGACCTGCATCCTCCTCTCTTTTCTTAATTAAAAAAATAAAATAAAATTATGTTCTTCACAGCTTATCATGAGACAATCCAATTTAGCTCCTAGGCAAGTTGTTTCCGGGGACTGACATATAGGAAAATTGTTCTATACAGAGTAACAGGGAAGCCCCAGACAAGTCCTCCTCTCCCATCAGGCTGCTTCCCTTGGGAATGGCAACTGTCCTCCAACTCTGCTGAGGTGTCCAAGGGATTCTAACTAAGCCTGCACGGCTGTTTGTGCCTCTCTTTTGATCTCATGGGGATGTGGCACAATGTCTGTTTTCCTTTGAGGGGAGGAGCAAGGACAACCAAATACCTATAATATTTACATTTAAAACTGAAGTGAATTAAAATTATTCAAATCATTCACTCTTTTACTTTATTGGTTGAAAAATGTTCATAATAGCTAGAAATCTCATTGATTATTTCACGTGTCAATGCACATGTAGATGCGTGCACACACACACACACACACACACACACACACACAGACTATACAGTACCTGGTCCTTTGCTAAGCATCCTGAAGGCTCAGAACTGAAAAGAAACTTACAGTTATATAAACATCCTTCAAACCCCGTGTAAAGAAAGGGATTCCTGACAATTAGCCACCTAGTGTCTGCTTAATCACTTCTTGTAATGAAGAACTTACTACTTCCAGAGATGGCTTATTTCCTGTTTAGACAGCTGACAGTTAAATTTTGACTTCACATAAAGATGAACTTTCTGATTGCCTAGAACATTCCTGAATTCTTTGGACATCCCGGTTACTGAGCTTAGCCCTCCACAATATTATCTCTTTCATTTATAGCAACAGGCCTGTGAGGCAGGGGTTATTTTACAGAGGAGGAAACTGGGGCTTGGAGACAACTTGCTGAAGATCACACAGACGTTAAGTGGCTTGGAGATCTGACCCTAGGTCTTGATCCCTGGATTCTTATTCCTGATCCCTGATCTTGAGCCTGTATCCATTTATCTGTCCTCCTCATGGAGCAAAACTAATTCCTCTCTCCATGTGAGAAATAGAACATGTATATACATATACATTTACGTATACATATACATATACTTGGGCTTCCCAGGTGGCTGTACTGGTGAAGAACCTGCCTGCCAATTCAGGAGACATAAGAGGCACATTCGATCCCTGGTTCAGGGAGATCCCCTGGAGGAGGAAATGGTCTACCCACTCCAGTATTCTTGCCTGGAGAATCCCCTGGACATAGGAGCCTAGCAGACTGCAGTCTACAGGGTCTCACAGAGTCAGACATGACTGAAGTGACTTAACACACATGCATGCATATATGAACACACATATACCTCTACACACAGACCAATACACACACACACATGTATACACAAAGAGATTTATTCTAGGAATTGGCTCAGATGGTTATGAAGACCAAGAAGTCCCCTGGTCTGCCATCTGTAACCTTGAGAGGCAGGAAAGCCAGATGTAATTCATTTCTAGTCTGAAGGCTAAGAATTAGGGGACCAATGGTATAAGTCTTTGTCTGAGACTAAAAGCCTGAGAGATGGGTATCCATATCCTAGGCCAGAAGAAAGATGTCTCAGCTCCAGCAAAGGGAGCAGATTGGCTCTTTCTCTGCCTTTTTTGTTTTTCTGAACCCTCAGTGATTTGGATGATGCCTACCCACACTGTTGAGGGTGATCTTTTTCCCTCTCTGCTGTTTCAAATGCTAATCTTTTCTGGAGTCATCCTCACAAGCACACCCAGAAATAATATTTGACCAGTTTTCTAGGCAACCCTTAGCCCAGAAGCACACAAAATTGATCATCACACCATGGCAGCCCCATCGGAGGAAGTGGCCAGTTCTCCCATTCCATCACCCGCCTAGCCTTCCCAAAGCCTCATCTTTTCCAAGCTAAAGATCTCATTTCAGAAACTCAGTCACTCTTAAACACAAGGTAGGGGACCTTCTGTGAACATCATGGTTTGTATAAACAAATACCACTTGTGCACTTTGCGTGGTGGTTACCTCCTATCTACACTACCTACAGAAGTAGCAGGAACCTTCCCCGAGTGGCAGTTCTCAACCACACCCCGCCAGGCCTGTGGCATGTCCTTCAGCACAGAGAGTTCATCTATCAAATATCCTCCCATGTCCATGCCTTCTTGACAACTGGACTCTGAGGTCCTTTAGGGAGGATTTATCCATCTTTGTTCTAGCAACATCTACTATGGCTAAGGTACACAGCTAAAGCTCAACAATTCTTTGTTGAATGAATAAATGATTCATTCAATTAGGATAAAAATTATGTAACTGATATGAAAGGAGAGCCATTCCTACAACTGAAATTATTTCCTCTTTGTGGTTGTTCAGTCGCTCAGTCGTGTCCAACTCTTTGTGGCTCCATTAACTGCAGCATGTCAAGTTTCCCTGTCCTTCACTATCTCCCAGAGTTTGCTCAAACTCATGTCCATTTAGTCAGTGATGCCATCCATCCATCTCATGCTTTGTCACCCCTTTCTCCTCCTGCCCTCAATCTTCCCCAGAATCAGGGTCTTTTCCAATATGTCAGCTCTTCCCATCAGGTGGCCAAAATATTGGAGATTCAGCTTCAGCATCAGTGTTTCCAATGAATATTCAGGGTTGATTTCCTTTAGGATTGACTAGTTTGATCTCCTTGCTATCCAAGGGGCTCTCAAGTGTCTTCTCCAGCACCACAACTCAAAAGCATCAATTCTTCAGTGCTCAGCCTTCTTTATGGTCCAACTCTCACATCCATACATAACTACTGAAAAAACCATAGCTTTGACTATAGGAACCGTTGCCAGCAAAGTGATGTCTCTCCTTTATATTTCCTCTTAGGGAAAATATAAAGGGTTGGAGATATAATTATTGACCAGTTATAGAGATTATCTAGTTTCTATCATTTGTTGGGAATTACCTTTTAGTTCTTATTAATGAGGCAGTAAATGGGACCACAATAAATGGTCCAAAATATTTTCTTTTCTTTTTTTTTTGTTCTTAATATCTGATCTGAATCAGTTGCCAGAATTGGAAATAAGAAAGTAAAATTTGAATTTCCAAATTCTTTGCAAAAGCCAGAAGGCTTGGTCAACCATTTCTTCATGGCAAAGTTTGGCCAGAGCTGAATAGAAGCTACAGCTTTAGATGGGGGCC
The DNA here is from genome assembly GCF_019923935.1 of Bubalus bubalis. Classification (NCBI taxonomy): domain Eukaryota; kingdom Metazoa; phylum Chordata; class Mammalia; order Artiodactyla; family Bovidae; genus Bubalus; species Bubalus bubalis. The sequence goes on from NC_059174.1 coordinate 41,299,398, forward strand.
CACTTGCCCTCCCTCCCAACTACACTCTGTGTAGTTCCCATCTGTTCCTGGAGGGGTCTGCACTGTGGCCATTCTCTTAACACTGAGCAAAAGTGAGACATGCTCCTCCATTCATTTTGGGCCATGGATTCTTATAGAAAGCTCCAGCTCTAAAACTCCTCCGTTCTGTGTCCTGTCCTTAGGGTGCCTGGGAGTCACCAGCAGCAGAGACCAGTGACATGGAAGTTAGTAAAACCTTGTTAACTAAACTTCACTTATCAGATCCATTCTTAAATGTTTACTTTTAGGCAAGTTTTACTGGTAATACATCATAGCACAACAAATTCAATTTTGTTTTGAGAATTGTTGAGACTTTTTCAAGGCTAGACCCAAGCGTGAAGCAAATTCCTACAAGGAAAGTGCCATGTGTATAGACGGAACTTTCTAAGTTTTCCCCATGCCTCCAACCCTCACACGCCAAGCTCTGCCAGGACCCATCTGTGCTACTGCAGAGATCCCTGAGCAGCCTCTAGGTGTGTTGGGAGGGTATGGCTATACCTCCATGGTGTGGCCTTACTGTGAGACTCCGAAGTCCAGGAGGCAGCGGACCCAGCACCATAGAGATGCCTTCCTGAGGCTCAGCTCTGGAGAAAGGCAGGCACTCTGTGGGGCTCTTACCATGGCCTGTGGTTCACAGACACCATATACATCAGATGGCCAAGCCCACCGGTGTTTTGCTTGATGCTGCTGGGCTGCTTGCAAGACCATGTCTTTGAGCTTCCTTCCCTCCTTTGTTGAGCAGAGGGGGTAAGTCAGGGAAAGCTTTTACGGGGCGGCTGCATTTCCAAATGTTCCTCTGTGATTGACAGCTCTGCCTTCAGCTTCCCATTATGGCACCTGCAGATAATGAGATATCTTGAAACCGGAATTTCCAGCGCCTGAGCCTGCCAGGAATATTATCATCAGTGTTCTAGCCAGCCATTCCTGCTGCACACATGACCTCTACAAATTTGAAATGTCAAAACAGCCAGGAGCTGAAACCAAGGCCACTCTAGTCCAAGTGGCTATTGGCTCTTGACTGTCCAGGAAGGAGTCCTTTATCTCGGGAGAATTATGGATTACCAGAAAATAGTGATCTTTTCATTAACCTATATGTATTTAGAATGTAGATAATGTCTGTCTTTCATCATTCTCATAGCCTGTGTGTAGGGAGACAAGAGGCGGGAGGCCTCAGCATTTCCCCAGTGAATCTGGATCTGTTTGGAGGCTAAACCAGGCCATCAAACCTCATTGTCCTTAGTGGTGATTAGGGGCCTTAATGCTGTAGATAATATAACTTTTTAGATCTTTTTTTAAATTAATTTTTATTGGAGTACAGTTGATACAATGGTGTGTTAGTTTCTGCTATTCAGCAAAGTGAATCAGTTATACACATAGATATATCCGCTCTTTTTAAGATTCTTTCCCCACACGTCATTACAGAATATTGCGTAGAGTTTCCAGTGCTATACAGTTAAAACTACTTATATCCTATTATGTTATCCGAGAGGCTAAAAGTGGAGGCACTTGATTTTAAATTGGAATTTTGATATTTTACGAGTCTATTTTCTTCTGTCTCCCCTCCACTTCTGCTGTGAACTTATAGCTTTCAGCCCTGGGTGTTTGGAACTCAGCTCTTTGCCCCTGAACTGTTGGTCTGTGCACTCACCATGTCAGGCGACATAGGATATTGTCAAGGGGATATTGCCAAAAGGATATTGTCAGGGAGATATGCAGTGGACAGTGGAAAACACTGGGCTGAGAGTGACATCATGATGAACATAGAAACATCACTTACAGATGGATCTGCACAAACAAGGACCTGGAGGCACGCAGCACATTCAGGGGCCAGCAAGTGCTGCGCTGGGTCTGCCTCATAGTGTCTGAACACAATAGCCAGCTTGGCTAGGGAGGCTTGGACCACAGCCAGAAGGGCTAGAGCTTTCCCCAAAGCTGGTAGTCCCATTTCTTCCTACGCTTCTCCTCCTCCCTCCTTCTCATTATGTTGGTGAACCAGTCCTTCCCTACCCTCAATTCACCTGAGTTCTGAGGACAGACACACAAGTCAGTGCTGGCCACTTAAAAACATTTCTGAGGTATACTTGACATAGGATATTGCATTAGTTTCAGGCATCCAACATAATGCTTTGATATTTGTATACATTGAAAATGTCACCAGGGCAAGTCTAGTTAACGGCCACGTTGGAGAGTGCTCCATCCCCTAGTCATAGTGGTGGGTTCAGGAAGGACCATTAATCTAATTGGGCCAATGGGAATTAGCCTTGTGATTCGGTTGATGCTTTCAGGAATGAGGTATGCTGTTTCCACTAGGATTTCTAAGCAGATTAAATAGAGGCTGTTGGTCATCTCAGCACTGCTTGTAGACAGCCTGCCTATGAATGACATCAGCACAGGGGTACAAAGATCCAAGAGTTGGATAAAGGGTTTTAATGACATCATTGGGCACCTGCCTTCAGTCATGCTGGTAGCTGGAGCCCTCACTCCTAGATATTACATTGGCAGGGATATGTTTTTATTCATTTGTTAGTTCAAACAAGTTTGAATTGAAATTCTGTCTCTTGAAGCCTCAGAGAAGCATGGCTTATATAATGGCAAACACTGGCATGACTAATAATCCTGTTCTTATCTTGGAGATTTTGATGGTAACCCACTGGTTACTCCATCAGATAAAATGATATTGGGATGAAGTTCTGTTCAAACGGGCGAAGGCTACACCTGCGCATCTTTGCAGCCTAACCACCTCTCGTCCTGCATGGTCACTCTCGAAGTCCCCACGCACCAACTGACAAGTGTAAAGACATTCCTAGTCCCCACAGTGTGGATCTGCCCCTGTTCACCAGAGAAGGCCCCCCAGGAGGCCAAAACCAAGGACTGCCAAGGCAGAAAACCAGACCAAGTGCTCCAAGAGAGGCTGCTTGATTGAAAGATCAGAATTCCACTAGTGCTCCAGGCCCCGTGGACACATCAGCTTGGGATGACCCAGAAGATGGAGCCTCCCTGGGGAGAAGATCCACTCCAGGGGACCCTGGCCACTAGTTGAAGGCCTGGGGGCCCACGTCCTATTCCGTCCTGGAGGGTTTGTGTCTACTGGGAGGAAGCAGAGATGGCTGAGGGTCTGCAACCAGGAGGCATATTTGGCCCAGCGGGGTTCTTTCTTGTCAGGCCAAGGAGGTTTGGAGTAGGTCAGAGAGGATTTACCACGCTCCCTCCCCCAACCTTACACCAATAGTCAAATGCATCCTGAATATGATGGTCAGCAGCCACAAAAGACTGGAGAGTTTTATTCTGTGCTCTGAAACCCAATGTCTTTCCTCACGCCTGCCCTAGACACAGACAGACAGATAGACATACACAGACACACGGGCACACACAGACACACACACACACACAGGTCCATGCAGATACACAGGAACATACACACACAGACACACAGATATACAGACACACACTGAGACACACACAGAGGTACACAGACACACAGATACCAAGTACATACACACAGATACAAAGACACACACACACACTAACACACATAGACACAAATGCACACACAAACACATACACAGAAACACACAAACACAGACACATGGATACACATACACACACATAGACACACAGATACGCAGACATACCCAGACATACACAAACACACAGATACACAGACACAGGCACACAGGCAGATACACGTACACATAGATACACAAGCACATAGACACAGATACACATAGATACACCTACAGACACATAGATACAGAGATACACAGACAGACACACACACAGACCAGACACATACACACACAAGATACACAGACACAGTCAGGCAGGCACAGATACACAGACACATGGACACAAACACACAGGCACACACATACACACTACTTTTTAAAGACACAAAAGGGATCAGGACAAATTCATTCAATTCAGCTACCCCACTGGGTCAAGCGGTCCTAACCACGCATGTATCCCCACTGAGTAATTGATGTTATCCCAGGGTCCTCAGAAAGTTTTTTTCTTTTCATTTTTTTCTTTCCTCTCAGTGGTGTTTAAGCACAAACAGAAACCTATGGTAACTGAAACAGGCCTCACATGGTAAAATTAGAAGTATCTCAGGAAAAGTACATAAATAGACTCACAAACAAAACAAATCATTCGCCATCCACTGCTCTGCCCCCGTTCAAAGATCTGCTGGGTTTCGGGCTGTCCACGGCAGGCAGGGAAGCCTGCGAGCCCAGTCCCCAGAGCCCATGAACAGAGTGGCAGCAGAGGCCGGTGGCCGGCGGGGCCGAGCAGCCAGCAGCAGGGCCGGGCAGAGAAAATGGCCGCCCCGTCACCAGGCCCTCGCGTGTGGCCCTGTCAGGAAGGAGCCACGCTCCGGCCGGCCTGGCTGGCTCCCGCTAAGCACTAATGCCGTGGTGGCGGTGGGGGACAGGAGATGAGAGACAGAACAGGGCAGCTGCAAATGAAAATCACCCTGGGGAAGGTTACAACTAGATAAAGTTTTCGACAATAAGATTCCAGAGACTGCTGACGGGAGCAAAGCTCAATATTTTAGTCTCAGTACAAATTTGCTTCAATCTTATACAACTCCCATGCAGCATTGCCCACAGCTGCATGCTGTAAACAACAAACAAATCTATTTCCATCAGCCCTGCTGATGCCAGGAGAAAAGTGCCTGAGCATAAGACATGCACAGATGCAAACCCTCACCTGAGCCTGGCGCTGCCCTCCATTTGGCCTCTCTAACTTAATATCGTTGTTACAAAGCTATTGGTCTCCTGGTAGCGAGCTGGCTCAACGCAGCGCCTCTTCTTCCAGCTAATCTGACAACTCCGATCCAAGAAGCATCAAGGGCCCAATTAAGAAGACACATCTTATCAAGGAGCTTATTTTGCATAACAGAATACAAATGACGAATAAAAATTTAATGTTTAATAACTTAGTACAAAGAGGGCTGTTGATATAGAATGCCTGGAATTTTTATGGAGGCTGTCAGACTTGTGATAAAACTGTTATATAGGAACACTTGGCAAAAAACAGCGTAGAATTTTTCAGTAATGGTGTGTGCATGATATTGCATTAATTCTTGATAGGGAACTAACTGTAAGCCTGGGAATCAGCCAGTTTGAGTTGTAGTTTAAGATGGTGTGTGTGTGTATGTGTGTGCGTGGGTGTGTATGTGTGTGCATGCATGTGTGTGTGCATGCATGTGTGTGCATGTGTGCTCCATTCAGAAGGCTTTGAGGGTGCAGCTAAACATGCTGTGTGTTTCTATCGAAGGGGATCTAAGTGCATTTTAATGAAGACTTTGCTGAGAAGATGCTCAGTCTTTCATAAAGCATTTGGGTGTGTTTTCCCAGAAACAACAGGAAATGACTGGGGTTGTTTTCTGTGTTGACCACTTAGTGGAAAGGGAGGCCTGGTGCAAAAGGTCTGGCAGGATCGCCTGGTGCCCTGCTCTGGAGCACTGGAGTTTCTTCTTTACCTGTAAGTGAGGGTGAGCAAGTGACACAGGAGGCTGGGATGCAGGAGGATGCAGGGAAATACAAATCATGTTGTTTTCCAGACTCCAATATTTAATCCCAGGCAATAGCTAATACAATACATAAGCCTGAGCCTGAAATATTACTTAACTCTCCACAGAATTTCCCCATTGCTTTGGCCAAGAGGGACTCTTTCAAAGGTACATTCATTCAAATACTTATTGAGAGCCTAAACTTGGCTGGGCTTTGGGAGGAAAGCTACAGCTCTAAGAGGCAGCTCTGGAGAGCAGGTAGGACCACAGGATTGACTCTTGGCTCTGTCGTGTGCTGCCTGCAAGACACCAGACAAGTTACTGAAACTTCATAGCTATGAATGGGACTACCTGCCTGACAAAGTGATAGCCTACCTGGGCATTTAGCATGGAGTCAGGAGCACAGCAAACTCTCCATACACATCAGCTTCCTTTCATACTGTCAGCACATTTCAGATCAATTGCATCTCCCTCCCAAGCCTGGGCCCACAGGAGCCCTGGTGTCCCCAGTCTGAACGGCTTTAGACAGAGCTAGGAAAAACCCTTTTGACATTATGACTGTGACTCCACAAAATTCCAACGTCCATCAAGAGAAATGGGGCCGTCATCTACTAGTAATGCTTTATTTTTAAAAGTGTCCATTAACCAGGGTTACACTCAAGCTGAATCAGAGTGGAACTCTTTCAGAAGTACATATCACATCTAGATGAACGCAAGATGAATTTTGTACTCATCCTGTCCTATTGCATTAGTGCTATTATATGAGATGTTAAATGAATTTCTAATGATTGGACACTCCAAGGAAAATGTGACCCCTTTAGAGCAGTCATCAAACTCGATAGGCAGATTGGAAATTGTGGGTTGAGGGGCTTGTCCCTATGACAAGAAAGCCAAAACAGAACAAAACGCTACCCTGAGTGTTATTGTGTGGGCTATTGAAAAACATAATTTACTTGATGAGGCTAATATTCAAATGCAAACTTATATTAGAATTAACACTATAGGAGGGGCTTTTACATGGAGGATTTGTTACAGAAATAAAATCTATCGGTAACACTTTCATTGTTCCATCATTATGAACTCATTTGGTATTCACTGTAATAGCACTGATCATAATGAATTTGTTTGATATTCATGTGGCTCTCCCACACATTAACAGAGTTTCCGTTATAATTCACCATCCAATGAGCATTAGTTAATGCAGACTTTGGACCAATACAGTTGTGCCATCCCATTCTAGAGTCGCCTGGAGCTGTCTTGGAGTTAAGGGACATGTTGATACCGCATGGTGCTTCTGGTTCCTCCTGGTTCTCCTGCCAGCCCTCAAGCTAGAGACCTTTCTGGATCCCAAACTGGACATAAATGAGAATGGTCACAATTCAGTGTTTGGAGCCCAGAGAAGTCAAACTTTTGCCTCTTGATACCACTAGCTCAGCCCTGGCAGATGTTGACATTAGAATCATGTTTCAGTAAGAAACCTGGCCCCACCAGAGCTGCAAGGGACCCAGGAAGGTAAAACAAAATGCTGCTCATACCAGGACACATAAGCCTCTCTACTCTCCAAAATAATTTTCTACAAGAGATTTCAGTGCTCTGCCTTGGTGATTGTGCAAATGTTCGTCCTGCCTTAGTGCCCCCGGCCAGGAATGGAGCCAGTTTCTCAGCAGCCCTCACTCACCAGGCATCAAATAGTCCCGACCATCCTACAGAAAAGAAAATCCTACCCATCCTGGCCCAGTTACTTCATCACTCGTCAGGGCACTGGGTGAGGACTCTCTATTAAGCTCTCTGGTAATTAAACTTGTAAAATGTCCCTACGATGCTCCCTAGCTTTGGAGTAATGGATTTACCTGAGATAGCTGCCCAGGAGGGAATTGTCCTGTGATAGGCGAAGAACTGTTCCAGCCGTTACCATGACTCTTTCTGTTTCAATTACCCAAATATTTAATACTTATCCAGCGGTTCCCGAAAACTCATAAGCCAGCATCATTTTTCTTCAGAGCAGATGCAACCCTGCTTATCCTGAAAAGGGCCTCTGTTTAATCTCTCAGCACTTAGAGAACTCTGACCTCCAGACTGACGACATGACACCTAAACCCACACACCTTATATCTTCAGTGTCTCTGGCAAAGACAAGTACTTTAACCTCAGGCCTGAGGAGAGAGAACAAAGAAGCAGGCATGCTTGTGCCTTTAAGGAGTGCGTGGGAGGTTGGTAACAGAAACAGGCATGTCTGCCACCCCGTGTGGCTGTCCCCCACACCGTCTTCCCAGACGGAGGGCAGCACTCAGGACCATCTCTCCCCCTTACTCACTGGGAGTCTTTGGACAAGTTACTTGCCCAAAAGCCATCCAATAGCTCAGTGCTCATAAAAACAAATTGTTCCATCTGCAAAATGGAGATACTGAGCCGGCTGCAAAGATGAAGTAACACAACTCATCACAGCTCCCAACACAAAGACTGAGCTGGAACAATATCAGAATTCAGGAGCATCTTATCAAGCTGCGTGTTAGTGTCTCCGCTGGGAACGGTGGTTCCTGCACCGTTCCGCCCACGTTAGTCAAGTTTCTGAGCCTCTTTCATCCTCTCTGCAACATGGAGTTTCTTTTCCTTCCAAGTCCTCCTCCCAGGCCCTGATTTCTCCAGTATCTGTGGGTAGAAAGGGGGTGGTGCTTAGGTAGATGTTTAGGTAGACCTTCCCTCAACAGCTTGGGCACAGGAGTCTGGCTTCCATGAGTCTTATTCTCTTATTATCATTGTCATTTTGCTCTCTGACATAGCAAAGCGTATCCCATTTTAAGCAACAAATAATTAAGCCATTAAGCTATAATAGAAACAGATAACTGAGCATTTTAAACATTAGACCAAGAGAGTCTGGAATGTTACATTGCCTGGTGCTGAAACTGTCCTTGGAGAGATGCATCTCCAAGTTGTCGGTGAGCCCAGCTCCAAACACAGCTTCCTCCTTGAGAAAAAGGGAAAAGATGTCTTGGAGGTTAAGGCTGAGTGGCTTCTCCAGGTGAGCTGACCTTGTCTGTGGATGAATTAGGGTCGGTGCCAGAGGCCGTGAGCTGGCCTGCCCTCTTTTTGTGGTTTCCTGCCAGACCTTAGAGTTATTTAGCATAGTTTTGGGTAAGATCAATACTCATTGAGCCCAATATAAATATGATCCCCAATGTGCCAAGAAGCAGCCCAGGGGCTGTGCCCCAAAAATGAGCCAACAAGTCGCTCTTGTGAGCTGCTTGTAACCTCACCTTGAATAAGTGAACTGTGGTTTGATTCATATCCTTCAAGTGCACACATTTTTTTTTTTTTTTTTTTTTGGAAGAGACACCAAGTTGAGAGAATTCCTCTCTGGAATTGAAGAAATAATGAATGTGGACCTCACCAGCCCCTGGCCTTTTCGTAGTTCATAATGAAAACGAATGTTCATTTTTCCTTTAAAACTGTCTCGAGCTAAATGATACTGACGCTTTCAATTTTTAACATCATAATCAATAAAGGCTGCTTATGCACACTTTGCAAAACCATCAGTTTAGAAGTTTGAAAAAAAAATCTGCATATGGCTGCAGCTTGCTGGCTGGAACGCTCTCGCACTAAATCTTCTGAGTTAAAGTTTTACTGGTGTGTTATGAGTAAAAATGCCTTGTCAGCCATCTGCCAGTTTTTCTCCTAACATCCATATTTCCAACCCTTGCTAAACATTGGGAGCATGCGGCCACAAGAGGCCACCTCTACAATTAAACAGCCAAGTGCGGCAGCAAGAAGCAAGGGCATGTCACAGGAGAACTGTCTAGTATTAATTTTAAAAGTCCATAAAGACTAGCTCTGACCTATCCAGGATGATAGACTGGCAGCTAAATGGATTAGAAACTGTTAACCCCAGGAGACAAAACAGGAGGAAAATAAAAGCAGAAAAGAAGAAAAAGAAAAAGAGAACACACACACAGCAACAAACAATGCACCAGTGTCAAAAGCTCCAATAAATGCTAATCATGGCTGATTAATCAGTCTCTAATTCCACTGATCCAAAAAGGTTACCGAGTCAATTGTGTAAAATTAGCTCCTTCTCATGTGTCCCTCTGCATTTGGAGTCTCTATCTGTTCATTTGCATCTTTTGCCAATGTTTACGAAGAGTTCAGTTCATTAGCTCTTGAGCATGAAGTCAGAAATTGGAGGGGACTCTGCATTTTCTCACTGAGAGTGTACTTAAAACAAATAGCATCGCTTCCTCAAACATTTATAGATTAAACTAAATGGCATTAATTACTTTAAATCTCCTATTTGTGAGGAGAAAGAAGAGGAAAAGAAAAAAAAAATCCTCTTTCTGAATATCCACAGTTGCCTGCAGAATTGCTTCATTCTCGTCTCCTGTCTTGTATAGATGGGGGCAAAATGTTTAATCATGGAATTAACAGGAAGCGGATTGCACAGGGAGGTAACGAGCCTTGCTGCAAGGAGGCTCACTAACTTTTTATAGAGCAGCATTTTGCAAAGCACAGAAGCAGAAGGTTGCTTTTGAAAGTCCTTATTAAAAAGAGATCCCTGCCACATATGTAGGAGCTGTCTTGGGAGATACCTGTTTTACTCGTGTTTGAAAATCTCAAAATCTGCCAAGACAGGTGGAGGGGGCAAGGCTGGGCAGGCCCAGGAAGTCTGCCCCAGGCTTGTAGGGAAGGTGGGCACTGACGGATGGGGTGATGGGAAACTCCATCTTGTTTTCCAAAAATCCCTCCTCAAGGTGTGTTTCAGACGAGGGAAATGTGCTCAGAGAAGGAGACAGAGAGCAAAACAAACAAGCAGGTGGGTGTGAAAGCCTGGGAATCAGCTTGGGAGAAGCCTCACACTTCCTTCGGAAACGTTTAGCATCCTTGGTCCTTGGAAAGGACAGGTGCAATGCCTCCTGTTCAGACACGACTTACACCGCAAATGTCTCTGGGAGAAGTGGGGATGGGCCAGGAGGAACTCTCCCGAGAGTTGGTTGACCTGGGTGAAGCTATCCAGTGTGCAGAGCCAAAGAGATTTGAGACAATATCCTGCCACTGAACAAACCCAGGGTGTCTGCTTGGGACACTAGCATCCACTCCTGATCCCCAAGTGCATTCCCCACCTCTAGCTGAAGCAAATTCATTTCTTCTGTCTGTGAGCTTCTACTTGTATATATTTTCCTACACAATTTTTAGCTGAAATGTCCTTCATCCCACCCCCTGCAGACATCTCCCTTCTTCAAATTTCTGCATAGATTTGGTATGAAGGGCTGGAACCCACTGATGTCGACCTTGCCCTCCCAGAACTCACACATAGCAAGGGAACTTGAGGTACACAAAGAAGCAATTATCATCAGGTGTGATGTAAGAGTATCACCTCCCACCGGAAGCCTCCTTCGACCCCTCAGGCTATATTCCCATCCCTCTTTTCTGTGTGACCCTCAGCAAGCCACCAAACACTGTTTCCTAATGATGATTTTTATCTCTATCCCCTGCTCCAAATGTGAGTCTTTTAAGGACAGGATAGACCATCTGCATCTTGTCATCCCCCAGATCAAGCACGGCACTGGATCAAATAGTGCTCAGTAGGTCCAGTGGTAAAGAACCCGCCTGCCAATGCTGGAGACATAGGTTCAATCCCTGGGTCGGGAAGATCCCCTGGAGGAGGAAATGGCAACCCCTTCCAATATTCTTGCCTGGAAAATCCCATGGACAGAGGAGCCTGGTGGGCTACAGTCCAGAGTCACAAAGAGTTAGACATGACATGATGGAGCGACTGAGCACATACAAACATTTGTTGAATGAATAAATGAGTGAGTCTTGGCAATATGCTGTGCAGACAGCAGAGGTTTTCCTTTCCAGTTCTTACATATCATTATTCAGAACTGGGTCCCTAATGCCTCTGGTCCCAGGAATTAGGTTTGCAGAGTGTGGAGTCTGTTATAAAGTGTACATATTAATCAAGGCTATGATGAGGTTATTAAAGGGAATGTGTTGCAAGACTTGGATTTGGGGACTAATGTAATGGGAAGTTACTTCTTACCTTCATCTTCTTTTATTTCTCTGTCAGCAGAATACTAGTATCTTGAGGGCAGGTCTATCTTTTTATCATCTTGCACATAATATCTGGCACAAGTCTGACTCATAGTCAATGCCTACTACACGTTTGCAAATGAATCAGTGAGTGGGCTTGGGGCCTAAGCCCTGGAGCCCCAGTCTTGTATTATGACAGATCAAGGAGCCAGAGAGTGTCCTCCCAAGCTTCTGAGCCCAAGTATAGTCTGAAGGTAGCAGGAGAGGTTAAAATCACTTTACACCAAAATCATCCTTGTAAATCCCTTGGAACGGCATCCTGTTGGAGACTACAGAGGCCTCTCCATCAGTTAACACACCACTTCCCCCTCCAGTGTTGGAATACGATGCTGCCTGGGGAAGGGGCAGCTAGTGAGGCAGTTAACCTGACTTGAGGAGTCATGCGGTATAAAAATGCGTGTCTTTCCCTGTGCTATCCCATAATGGAAAAGAATTTAAAAAGAACATACCTACATGTGTAACTGAGTCACTTTGCTGTACAGAAGAAATTAACACAGCATTGTAAATCAACTGCACTTCAATAAAATAAAAAATACATGCCTTTCACTTGTAAAATCACGCTCTTGGGAATAGTGGTCTGGATGGCCAATTTGAGGCGGGTGGTGAGAGGTTCATGCACTGGAGGGGAAAGGAGAGTTACTGAGGATCTGCTCCCAGAGTCACACCACCCACCTTATGCCAACCCCGGCCAACAGAAGCAGCCACGTTGCCCATACTGTTCCTGTCGCTGTCGCTGTCCCATGGAGTCCCCCACGGCTCCCCGGGAGCACTGAGGAAACAGCAGAGGCTCAAGTCCGTCCACGTGAATGACCCAAGTCGGGGGCTTGCAAGTCCCGTCCTGCTGTTTCTGGACCCTCCCTGAGCTCACGTCTAGGTGAGCTCTGAGCAGAGCCAAGGTGGGCTCGCCAGGGGTGGGGAGAGGGGAGAGGAGGCTCATTGCAGTGGCTACTTGGCTCTCCTCAGCCTCCTGATTCATCATGTTTTTTTATTAGCTCTCTTTTCCCTGATAAACCTTTGCAGGAGAGGAGCTCTCGCAAACAGCTGGAGGAAGTCCCTTTAGCAGGTGGAATCTGGCAGGCGGCTTCCCAGATCCTGCCGCCAAATCACTCAAGCTCCTACTTAAATGGGGGGGAAAGAGGGACTCTCTGAGGCGGCCTGGATTCCGGCTTCCTGTTGAATCCACAGAAGGATAAGGGATAAAGGCGGAGGCCAGGGAGAGGGGCGAACTCCCGCCAGCACTCAGAGCTTTTGGGTCTCAGATCACTCTTTTCTGCCAAGGAGATTTTTATATTTGGGGTACCAATTTCTCTTTTGCTCTCTTACCTCCTACATTTCATTTTCATTTGTCTGTTTGGCACAGGAGTCAGGGGCAATTTTCTTGGGAATAAATACACCTTCTCTTTTCTCCCCTGATCTTCCCTCTCTCACCTCCTCTGTTCTCACTCTAGCCCTCTGTTCCTTGTTGCATTCAATCTGGAGTCAAATGCAGAAGAAAACAGGAAAATCAAGGGCTTTTAAAAATATATATACATATATTTTTAGTGGAATATTTTAAGCATTTTTCCTGACCTGAAATTTGAGAAGACATTTATACAGCACCAGGCATATTTGGTTTAAAAACCTCATCAGTATTTGGACTCTCTCACTCATGGACAAGGTCCCCCGTCCCAGGGGAAAACAGCCCAGGAGCCGACATGCAGTACCTAAAGCTTCCTTCCCGGTACAGAGTTTGGGCTTGGGCTCCCTTCACTCATTTGTCTGTATTTGTGGTTTTGCTCTTCCTTGATGGTAGGGGAACCAGCCACGGTCTGTGTGTCAAGAAGCAGGATGGGATGCTGGTTCTTAACTCAGCAATGGACCCAGCAGGAAGCTCACATGTCCTAAACCAGGGTGGGAACTGAAGGGTTTCTAAGACCGGAGGTGAGAAGCTATCTTTGCACTGGAGAGTGAGCATCAGTTGGTCTTAGGGCAGGCAAAAAGATTTCAATATGCATGACAACTGAGATGAATTGGTCATAGTGTTCTGGGCTGCTGGGCTGGGAGGGGCTGTGATCCTGCAGAGCTGAGCAGGAAAGGTTGCTTTTGCTGGGACAATGACATTGGCCATGAACCCTACAGAGAAGAAATGTCTCCATATATTTCCTTCCTGGGCCCAGAATCTTGAAGTTCATTTTTCAATCATAAGCAAAGCCTTTCAGAAGTCAAGAAACACTCAATAAATCCCTATCGAATACATTCATCAACTAATTTAGCTTTCTCCCAGTCACCATGTTGGCAAATTGAATACTCCGTGGGAACTGTTCTTTCCATGGGACTTAACCACTTCCCTCCCTCGCCCATTCTCACTGTGGTTTGTAAAGGGCTCTGAGAGGCTAGAACTGACTCAGTTGTTTGAGTCACCCTCTTTTGATGATCAGCAAAAGAGGGTATACGCATCCTCTGAGGGGAAATACAATAACGTGAATGGCGGCAGTTGCCTTTTCTTTGACACTTTTTGAGTTGCAACATCCATTTGCACCGCCACTTGAATACACATAGAAAAAAGACAAAAGGAGAAAGGTAAAGATTATGAGATGTATTTCCTATAATATTTAATAATCACATTGAAACACTGACATAAATTGTGCCGCATTTACAAATCTCTGTTTCCTTTGAAAATTACACCCCAGCATTTAATTCACCAAAATAACTCATTTTATACAGCACAACAATGTAGTCAAATAACTCATCTTGAATATGTGGATATGAATAGATTTAACACATCTGCATTGAACAAAATGAATTCATCTAAAAGCTGAGAAACTGCTGTTCTCTTTCGAGAGTTACCGATTATTTTACCATTCCCTTCAGTTTACTTGTTTGTTTTTGTTAAATTACTTTAGGAATTAGGAAATGAGAAAAGCAGAAACACTGGGTAGGTTTTTCTCTACTTGGAATAGGGGAAAGAGGCATAAATAACCATTTGTATTATACCTTATTTCATGAAAAATTATATTTACAATTGTGTGGAGACCAGGGAGACCCCTCCATTCACTATAGGTTGTTTTGTTTAATCCTTGGAAAATACTGTATTTCCATTATAATGTTCTGCCAACAGAAGTTTAGATTATTTTTGAAGCTGAGTATAAAGTGCTAAAAACAAATCAGAGTTCAAGTGCATTGCTGGGTTCCCCCGGGAGGAGGAATTCTTTTGCAGATATGGGGTAGTGTCCCTGAAAAGGAGATAGAAAAGGTGTTTATCACATCTCAGTTCTGACGCAGGGCTATGGGCACCCTACCCAGTGTGCCACGGAGGAACCTCCCCAAGGCTGAGATGTGATTTCTGGCCCTGCCTTCTGGGTAGCAGAGGCATTCTCAGAAACAGGGCCCATCTGTGGTGGATGGATTGGGGATGGCCAGGGGAGCCAGGACCACCACTGGAGGGGAAAAGGCAAGCTCATGGGCCAGGTGAACACATCCTGCAGCCAAGGTGGAACTAACCATTTCTGGGTCCTGTAGGGCCTCTCCCATGCACAGCACTTGGAGGGCAATGAATGGAATCTATTGGGCCTCCCCATTAATGCCACGGGTCCCCTTCTCCATTGCTAGTGCGGCCAGCAATTCTCTCTCTGAGCTGGAACAGAAGATGGGCCACATTGGTGTAGAAGGATGTAGCCATGGAAGGCTCCAATATTTTGATCCAGAGTCTAGGAGGGATAACTACTGGGCCTTCTGTCCTCCTGACACTCCAGTTCCCCGGACTGTAAAGTGGAGAAGCACAAACACAGCTACCAGGGTACAGAATCTCTATCTTCATGAGTTCTTTCCTCAAACAAATATTGTTACTCCTCTAACAGGAATTTTTATCAGTAATCCATTGCTGTTGAATCTCCCCAAAGCACTCAACTTCATTTTTGTAGGGAAAAAAAAATCTATTTTTCTCATTCTCATTTAATCAATTTGCACAATTTATTAAACTGTGTGAAGACAATTGAAAGAAAACCAGGTGCAGTAGGTTTGAGAACAAACTCATCTGAGTCCTGATAAGCATTTTGTTCAGCCCACGGGCCCCCAGGCTTGGGCACTCAGGATGCTGTGGGCCTCTGTTAGTGCCACTTCCAGAAGGAATGCCAGCTCTGGCTATCTCTGAGTTGGTGAAGAGGTCAAGGGCTTTCTGGGTCAGACTGGGTACAGTTTAAGAGGTATTCAGGAATAGTTGGGGCCTCCCAGGGGGCTCAGTGGGTAAAGAATCCAGCTGCAATGCAGGAGATGCAGGTTCAATTCCTGGTTCAGGAGGATCCCCTGGAGGAGGGTATGGCAGCCCACGTTGGTATTCTTGCCTGGAGAATCCAATGGACAGAAGAGCATGGAGGGCTGCAGTCAATCAGGTCACAAACAGTCGGATACGACTGAAGTGACTAAGCACATACTCACGCAGGGAATGGCTAGGCAAGGCTGAAAAATAGAAGCAGGGATCATCTGATGGGGCCTTGAATTAAGTCATTTAAGAGATTATCCTGGGAGCTACTGATAATTTTTCCAAAGAAGCCTTTTTATCCAGTATGCCTTTTAGAAAGCTCACTCACTTCGGATGGGGAAGGTAAACATGTGATAGCTTGGATTGTCCTTTTATGCTCTTTTTCCCTCCCTGGGATGGGATTGTAAATTTACAACTTTTGTGGTGTGGTTTTGCCATGCTCCCCAGGAGAGTAGGCAGCTTATTGTCTTTGGACCTGGCCATGTGATTGCTTTAGACTGTGAATGCGGAATGCACATGATGTGACCACAGGCTTCATATGTGTTTGCCTCATCAGGCTTGCCCTCTCCCCTTCCTGCCATCTGCTGTAACAGACACTTGCCCTAGGAAGTCTCTGGGCCTTCAACCTGAGCCCTGGAAGGAGGGGCATGTGACGCAGACCCAAATCTGACCTGCAGTCTGGAGCAAAGTCACCACATACAGCCTATGGTCCCAGGGTGAGAAATGCACGTTTGCTGTTGTAAACCTTTGGGATTTGAGGGTTTTTTGTTACAAAGCATAACTGTGAAGGAAGACTAAAACAGGACTGGACAGAAGTTAGTGAAACAAGAAGCAGGGAGCCCATTGTTCTGCCTCACCTCATTCGGTGACCTTGGGTGAGTGCCTGCCCTCCTCTGAGGTCCATTTTCTTACCGACAAGGTGAGGAAGCTTTAGGAGATGGTCCCTTGATGTCTTGTTTGCTTCTGCAGAGGAAGAGATAAGAGCATCATCTAGCCTCCAGGAGGGATGATTTCCATCATGTTCACCAGGAAATGGTCCAGGCCCTCCTGCAGCTTGCAGTCCACTGGAGGCCAAAGATTGCTTTGTAAGCAGGCAGGACCCAAGGCCACCCAGAGGCAGCCTGTCCCAGTGCCCCCAGAGTTGCCACAAAGTGCCCAACTCCCACATCAGCCTGGGCACACACATCCTGAATTCTTCTCCTGCCATCTCGCTGATGCTGGGGCCATAGCATCCCCAGAGAAGAACGTCATATGAATGTTATAGGGCCATTCATAACAGACGGGAAACTTTATGCCAGGAGCCAGCCCTGGAAGGAACAGCTTCGGGGTGGGATTTCCTAGGAAGGGTGATTATCACGGAATCAGTAATAAGGATGGAAGCGCTCCACGAGAACAGTGGGAGAGGCCTCCCGGTGCAGTCACTTTAAGGTATGTCGCCTTCTTCAACGCCAGGGCCACTGTCAGAAAGGCAACTTCATCTAACTAATTAGCAGGGTTTGCCACTTTACAAATCTGTCGTGGCTTTCTTGGCACGGAACAGCTGCTTAGGCAAAGAGCTGTAGGAACCTATTAAAACTCACAGGCCTGAAAAGGCAAGAAGGGGAAGGGGGAGCTTTAAAAGAGAGAGGGTGGAGGAAGGAAACTTCCCCGCACAGGTCAGCACCAGCTCCCTGGCTCTGCCCCGTGTCCAGGCGGGAGGTGGGCAAAAGGATGTGAGGGGGACCCTCCCTCCGCAGGAGCCGGCCCCATCGTGCTTACTTGGCTTTTTCCTCTTGAAGTGCTCTCGGTTTTTAAAGCGGCTTTGAAGAAGTGCTCTCTCGTGGACGGCAACCTGTCACCGCATCCTGTCATCCGTCTAGTAATTAAAATCTGACTGATGTACTGACTGGCACCGACCATCACAGCCCAGGAGTCGGCTGATGTTCATCTTTCCCAAGGCTGAATTGACTTGGTGGGGAGAGATGGCCGATTCCCGGGTTGAGCTGTCACTCAGCTGCTGTGGAAACCAGGAAGACAGCTAACAGAGCCCTCGCCAGCCATCTTCGGTTTATTTTATTCTAATATTTATTGCCACCCAGAAAATAAACACAATGCAGACGAGTCAGGGGGAGCAGTGTGGGCTAAGCCGTAGGGCTGGTGAGCGGTCAGGCAAGCAGTGGACACACCAGCTGGCTCGTGGGGAGCTGTGGGAACGCCATTTGTTCTTCATGTCCAAGCGGCTGATGGGGGGTGGGGGGATCTGGAGCTTTAAAAAGCCAGCATGATTATGTCTGTTCATGGAAGAGCAGTAATGAATCAGGGTGCCTTGGGGGTGCTGATGGCAGGGGGCCTTCAGAGTCAGGCATGGACTCTGGATGCCCTGAACGGCCCTGCAGCCAGTGGCGTGACGCAGCTTCTCCACCCTCCACCCTTGATGGGGAGCAGGCCCACCCGCGCTGTCCTCTCATGGTCTTGGCTTTGCTACCTCAGGCCTGGGACACGGCCTATTCTGACTGTTCTTGCGTAAGGCTATACAGAGAGCCCCTTAGAAGCAGCCTTGGGCCCCCATGAACTACCCATGCTCCCCGACAACCCGGTGACCCCTTGCCTTCTCCAGCATCTTGTCCAACCTTGTTTTGTTCTTGAAAGTCTGTGTGGGGCTACGCAGTGTGTATGGCTCAGAAGGCATCTGACCTCAGGCTTCCTGGAGCCCATGGACTGGGGGAAGCCGGAGACATTCACCAGGTAAGGACAAAGAGATTCACACCTTCAATCCCACAGAGGGTGCTAAGGGGCAGGGGGAGCCAAAGGCCCTCTTTGTGGACTTGGGGAATGCATATCCCCCCTACCCTGGCTCAGGGCCAGGACTAGAAGAGGTGCCGGGCACACAAGTATGGGAGCTAAAGCGGCCTCACCCTTGGGGGACACGACGTGGGGCTCAGCCAGGCTTTCTTCAGCTTTGTTCCCTGGCATCCCCCACCCTCATTCTGTGCTGGCCCTGCCTGAACGTTCCCCTCTCACCTTTGCTGAAGCAGAAAGGGTTGGAGCCCACACTTTTCAGGCGGCCACATCTCCCAGCTGACAGATCCGTCAGGCCTCCTGACACCTAAATCACAGAAAACCGAAATACGCGTGTATCGTGTATGCACCCACACATCACTGGGCTGTCCGCTGTGTGTATTTGTGTACAAGCCAAAAATAATATAACATTATACACATATACATTTTAAACAAAAATGATAACAAAGACAATGACTATCTCGTCAGGAAAATAGGGAGGAGCAGAGGGCTCCCTGCAAGAGAAAAGGAGTTTTCCTGGTGTCTCTTCTCCCCTAACACTGTCTTGTTGGGGTGCCTGTCCTCCTTTTGCTTCTGGGACAAGCAATCCTGTGGGGGTAGGATGCGTGTGCGGGGGTGGCGCCTGGAGAAAGGGGAGATGGACCAGACGAGCGCCCCATCTCACAGGACAAGCTCACTGGAGCCCAGCCAGGTCTGTGCAGTCAGAGGCCACAGAGAAAGTCCACGGAGAGCTGAGACTGACAAGAACCAGAGCTCCAGGCCCTTCTGGGCTCTTCCCACCACCTTCTGAGGCCAAGGGTTTGGTTTCATTTGTTTGTCTCCTTAAATCAGTGCATTAATTCTAGATCCCAGTGGAACAAAGAACATCAGAGCTCATAAACCAGGTACTAACGTGGAGGGTGCCTAGAGCATTTAGACCAAAGGAGTTCCTTAGCCATCAAATACCTTGTCCTTCACAGCCCGACTCACCTCCTAAACACTGGTGCGAATTTAGATGTCCCCCCGCCAACCCACCTTATCTTTCAGCTGCTGCCAGCCACCTGCATACCCCTGTCTGCTCAGCACAGCTCCCCAGACCCAGGTATCTGCTAGACTAAATGACAACTCCTGGGAGGAGGGGAAAGCAGACACACAGGTCCAGTTGTTACAGAAACCCCAGGGTGCTCTCCTGGTTTAGTATCGAGCATCCCAAAGGATGCTGCCCTCTGGCAGCAAAGCACCTCCTTCATCCAGTTAGACACCCCAAGGGGAGAAGGGAATCCTGGGTTCTGGGTCTACCTGCTCACTCCCCTCTGCAAAAGTTGAGAACAGGGGTGAGAAGAGTGGAAGTTCATGTTTTTATTTTGAGTAAATCAATTGGCTAATCAGGGTGGGATTTTCCATCTGGGAGTTGAAAGGGCAAAAGGAGAACAGTTAATTTTTCAAGCCATCACTTTAAAATACAGCCCCCTGTTTGCGAGCTGCGTTTGATGCAGGGTCCAGGCGGGACATCAAGAAGCAGTGTCAAGGCCAGAACAAGCATATTTTAGAGTTACAGCAAGTAAATTAAGCCAATTAAGCATTCTTAATGCTTAGGATTTTTTTTTTCTTTCTTCCAAGAGCTCTTGCTTTCAAGACAGAATATATATATATTTTTCTTTTTTGAATTCACACCTTTGATTTTCACCTGCGTTTCTCTGGGACGGCATGGACTGGTCCTGGTGAGGGTGGGAGCCCAGCTGTCCAAAAGCAGGAAGTTTGTCCTGTCTTAGGGGGTCCTGGCTCTAAAAAGGGGGCAGAGGGTGGCTGGGGGAGGACTTTTTAAAGGCACAAGCCACAACAAATGCAGAAGACTCCATATTTGATCTCCCAGATAGAGGTTTAGTGAGGTGAAGTGAGATAAAGAAATGAAAACATTTCTGGACATTCTCAGGAAGAAAAGGTGCAAGATAAATGCAAGTTACATTTATGACTCTTTTTATGTTAACATTGTGGGTGGTCTTAGAGCACATGGCCTATTCACTCAGCTTCTGATCATGACATTGAGATTTGCGAACTGATGAAGCTTTGGAGTGATCACTAAAGTGAGGCGATTGCTCCACCAGTCACTTTGCTAAGGGGGCCAGGAGGTCACTGCCAAGCAGGAGGAGAAACCATGCAAAATCAGGTTTCTCACATTTTTCTGATGGTTCCCCATGTAAACTCAGCCTTACAGTCACCCCAGCCACTCCCATTTTTTCTGAAGAAAAGACCTGATGATAACAAACAATTGGAAAGTCACAAAATAAGCAAGTATAGCTAGCAAGGCACATAAATTGCATACTGTTTACTCTACGAGCAATGAATATGAGCATATATGCACTTGGTTTTATTTTATAAAACAATGCTTCATAAACTGAACACCAGCCCAGCAATTTTATTACATTTACCTTGATAATATGTTGCAAGCCATTTAAACAGAACAAATTCACTGGCAGACCATCGCCTGTGAAGTGTGACTATAGAGGCACAACGGTTTGGGGATAATGTATAAATCGGTTTTAGTATTAGGGGTAAGGATGATTCACATTCAAGCCACAATGCAAACGTGTCTTTGACTTAAAAATGCTTAACTTGGAGGTCAATATCGCTATTCCTGGAAAGGCGTACCCCCATACAATGCTTCTCTGGTGTCTCAGACGGTAAAGAATCTGCCTGCAGTGCAGGAGATCCAGGTTTGATCCCTGGATTGGGAAGATCCCCCAGAAGAGGGCATGGCAACCCACTCCAGTATTCTTGCCTGGAGAATCCCATGGACAGAGGAGCCTGGTGGGCTACAGTTCACGGGGTCACAAAGAGTCAGATATGACTGAATCACTAACACTTTCACTTTTCATCATTATGAGGTAGAGTAGAGCAATGGCCAACAGCAAACTAATAATGAAGCAAACTTTAATGCAATTTGTAAATTAAAGAAGCAAGATTGGCAGCCTTTGAATCTTATGATCTACTCAAGAGATTGGTCATGGAGTGTCCCTCTAGAATGTCAAAGAAACATCAGGGCTCTACATGGGGGTGGGTGCATCAATGCCACAGACAGACTCAGTAGGTGAGGCTGCCACAGACACGAGTACAGTCCCAATCCCCATTTGTGAATTCTTAACTACATTGACCTTTCTTCCTAATGGGTTTCTAGTAAGTAGCACTTGGTACTGAAAAGTTGATGTAATTCACCTTTAAGAGTCAAAAACAGGATTTGTCCTCCAGGGACTCTTAAGAGAAAAAAGTGGAAATTACTAGAAGGGAAGCAGCAGTTAAGTGTTATGGAAATTCAGAAGAAAGAGGTGACTTCCACCTGGAGGAAGGTGACATAGATGGGACAACAGGGAGCATAGCTGGGGGAGTAAAGTCCTAGAGGAAAAAAAAAAAGAGCAAAGCAAGAAGGACCCATTTGGCTGGAGAGGGGTGTATATAGGAGAGTAACACGCTGAAGGCTTGGTCATTATCTAATGGGAATGTAAATCCAGCTAAATGATAGGTTTGCAACATGCAATGTGCAGAAACTGATGCTAAGCACTGCATTCTTACAGAGCGGTGTTTGGATAGTTAATGCAGAATCCCCAGGATAACCCCGGGTGCAGCTGAGAATGGACAGGCATAGTCCAGCATTGTGGTGGAGATTTAGAATTTCCTAAGCAAAAGAACGGGCTTCCCAGGTGGAACTAGTGGTAAAGAACCCGCCTGCCAGTGCAGGACACGTAAGAGACACGGGTTTGATCCCTGGGTCAGGAAGATCCCCTGGAGGAGGAAATGGCAACCCAGTCCAGTATTCTTGCCTGGAGAATCCCATAAACAGAGGAGCCTGGTGAGCTACAGTCCATAGGGTTGCAAAAGAGTCGGACACGATTGAAGCGACTTAGCATGTACGCAAACAAAAGGACAGTGTATCTTACTGGAAAACCTGAAACAAGATCCCACAATAGGCATCTATAAGGAATAGATTAGGAAAACCTCTTCCCCATCCCTACCCCAGGTCCCAGGGCAGGCTCTCAGGGAGAGTTCTGTAGGAACTATTACTTTGGGGGACTTTACCTACTCCCAGATGTACAGCTACAAGAAAATCAGAGAAATGGGTGGGAGCTAGAGCCCTTCTTTAATATAGCTTAATGTAATCAAACCAAATAAGCTGGGAATCAAGAGCTCTGAGTTCAAGTCCAGCCTCTACCACGCACTGGCTGCACACACTTGGAAAAGGGAGCATACCTTTGGGGCTTCATTCTCTTTCCTAGAAAAGGTGGGGATAGCAACCTCCCTACAAGGTGCTGGTGAGGAGCAAAAGGAGTTATGGGGCCAGAAAGTCTTTAGCAAACTCAAAGCATGATGCATCCTTCTGTGTATTTCAAGGGTCCTCTCAACAAAGAGAAAGGAAGGTCCCTCAGCGCTGCTTACCCAGCATGCTGTATCCACGAGTCTACCTGGTCTTAGAGAACAAAGCCAGGCCTTTGCAAGAGCCCTCAGAGGTAAGTTCCAGAGAAACCCCCATCCCCATCGTGGACTCACCTCCTGAGGAAATGCTGTTATTTCCACAAGGCCCCTGAAGACACAGCTCAGCTTCTGACTCAAAGAAAACACACGCCTTTATGTGTTTTTTTTGAGAGAAAGACCTCATCATCTCAATCAGAAAGCAGTGTTTTTAACACTCTCCCATATTATTACACTCAGCACTGTTTCCAAATTGATAATGTTACTTAATCAAACACACTAGAGTTCTTGAAAGCGTTTAAAACAAAGCACTAAAGAATTCTTTACCGTCGTTTGGCTTTTATTTCAGTGTCTAATCAAACCTCATATACTTCCTACTGTCTGCCAAAGTGATTTCTAGGTACTCTTCAGATGTTTTCCTCACATAATCCAGAAGGGGGGGGAGGGAAGGGAAGGAGAGAGGGAGCCAGGAGGAAGGAAGAGCGAATGCGGAAAAGACGGCTTTCCCTGATGGATCCAGCACTTGTGGCAGGCTCGGAGGCTGTCCCAGCACCTCAGAGGACCATGAGGCAGTCACAGTGGTGCCCTCCTCGGCCCTGATTCCCTGCCTCATGCACACCTGAGGGTCGGGCCCTTGCATCTAATTGGACGTCTGGGCTGGTGAACGTGGCCTGTCCTGCCAGCCGTCTCGCCGGCCACAGTGACAGCTGTATCACTTCCCTGATGTGAGTGGGCGCCAAGGAGCGCTGACACATGATCAACTTCCCTCTAATATCCTTCAACCAACCTGACAGTTGTCCGGCAGGGGCTAGTCAACTCAACTGCCAGCCCTCACGGAGGCGTTGGGGGACAGCTTCCGAAGACAAACAGGCAGGAGAGACTTCAAATGAGGCTTTTGTTTTCTTCTAGTCTGTGACTTGAGAACTGATGCAAATCTCGGGACCGATGGCTATGTCAGGGACCACAGGGAGGGCTTGTGGAACACAGGCACTGTGAGCTGCTGCATTTGGGAGGCACAGTCCAGCTGGCTCTGAGACCAGACCACTGGTCCACATGGGGTGAGGCTAAGAGATGACCTCTCATAGAGGATTGCAGTCTTGTCTGTTCTGCAGTTTCAGGACAGCACGCAGCTTTTTCCTACTCTCACATACCTTTCCATTATATAGTTTAAGGTGCAGGAAACACTCCAACAAACCACACAAAGTTCAGAACCCTCAACGTAGGCAGAAGTATCTCTCATTCCTTGAGGCTTCCCTTGTGGTTCAGTAGTAAAGAATCTGCCTGCAATGCAGGAGCCACAGGAGATTCAGGTTCAATCCCTGGGTTGGGAAGATTCCCTTGAGAAGGTGCATGGCAACCCATTATCCAGTATTCTTGCCTGTAGAATCCTGTGGACAGAGGAGCCTGGCGGGCTACAGTCCATAGAGTCGCAAAGAGTCAGACACGACTAAAGACCAAGTCCTATGGGCTTTCTTGTGCTGGGACCTCTCACTACATCTTCGGCCAAGCCTCTCAGCGATAGGGGCCCCTCTAGCTTACGCTTTGCCTGGCAGAAGGACAATGCTAAGACAGCATCTAGGAAGCATGAGCTCCACTTAAAGCTCTCTCATTATTTAGAAGTGAGACCAGAGACACCTTGTGGCATTGAAGTATCTGGTCCCAGAGAGTTCCACTTTCCTCCCTCTGGTTCTGACACGCTCCAGAAATCAGAGTGCAGTTGGGAGTTGGGGGAGGAGCAAATCCCAGCTTAAGACAAGGTGGCCAGGCCATCTGACTGATCCTTTTCAGGGATCAGAGCTATTTTGGTTGCAAGTGACAAAAATCCAGCTGAGATGCAGGTAAGAAAAGAGGCTTGCTGCATAAGAATTTCAGTGTCTCAGTGAACCCATTCACCACAGTCCCACTGAACATGGAGAATAATTGAGATTCAAACACTACCAGTAGCCTCTGTCTCTTGGCACTGCTCACTTCTGTCAGTGTTCTTCCCAGCCCTCCTCCCTACTTTGCCTCTTAATTTTTCCTTGTGATTAAAGCAAAACAAACAACCAGCAGTCCTTAAAGTTCAAATTGTACAGCCCAACAACTTTATTAGAAAGTAAATACTGTCCTCTTTTTCTCAGTTTTATTTCTAAGATTCTCAAGAAAGCTTGTGATTGGCCCAGCTTGGTCATATGTCCCTTGCTGACCCAATAAACCATGCCAGAGTGTGTATCATGTACAGCTAATGTAGCAGCTTCTGTGGGCAGCATACAGATGGTGGGGAGCTCCAGTGATCTCAGAGCGGGAGGTACTGGCCAGAGGAAGTCATAGCTGACCACTAAGAGATGGCTCTTGCTTAAGAAGGAGCTATATAAAGACATTCACTTCACCCCCATGTTCATTGCATCATTGCTTATAATAACCAAGTTGTGGAAACAACCTGGTCTTTTGACAGATAAAACAAATGTGGTAAGTAGATGATAGATAGATAGAAACTGGAGTATTTTCCAGCCATAAAAGGGAATGGAATCTTGCCATTTGTGACAACATGGATGGACCTTGAAGGTATCATGCCAAGGTAAACAAATCCAGTGGAGAAAGACAAATACTGTATGATCTCACTTATATGTGGAATCTAAAAACCAAAACAAACAAGCAAACAAACAAACAAACAAAAAAATGAGTTCATAGGTACAGACAACGGATTGATGATTGCCAGAGGCAGGGTTTTAGGGACAGGCGAAATATGTGAATAGGGTCAAAACTATAAATTTCCAGTTATAAATTGAATGAGTCAATGGGGATGGAACGTGAAGCATGGCAACAATAGTTAGTAATACGGTTATTGCATGTTTTAAAGCTACTAAGAGAGTGGATCTTAAAAGTCCTCATCACAAGAAAAAAATTTGTAATTGTGTGTGGTGGTGGATGTTAACTAGATTTATTGTGATAATTTCCCAATATGCATAAATATCAATATATACCTGAAACTAATATAATGCAATCTGTCAATTATATCTCAATAAAAAAGTTCACTACCAACAAATTTTATTAAATTCCATGTAGGCTTTAATCTGACATGACTTTGAGCTGGAGTTTAAGGCTGTGGTTGTTGGTTAGTAGAATATGGTCTTTTTGTTTACCTTGTGAGAAATAATTAAAAGTATTGCTCTCCAAAGCAGCCAGTGACATCACCCAAATTGCAGCTGGTACCCCTGAAGAAAGAGCAGAATTGTCTGTTCAAGGATCATGAAACAAACCTGTTTGCAAAGCAGCTGGGGCTCAGAGAAGAAGCGGGTAGCGAAGCACACTCTCCCTGGGGCCCTCCTGTTCTCCACTCTGCCTCTGTCCTCCTGGGAACCCAGTGAGGCTGCCCCATCATCCTCGATCGAACAAGCAGGCTCTGACTCCACGAGGTGCTGCAAACTGAGCAGAAGCCAGGCTGCAGTCCACAGCGGCTCCAAAGAGGTCTATGGGGACGTGGACAACCTGAGAATCTAGCGACTGTGAACCTCGCGAGCCCTGTGGATTTAGAGCCTCGATTTGGATGTTTCTGTACAGACAGACCGGGGAAGAGAGGAGGGGGCTGCCTTCTGATTAAAGGCAGGTGAGCAGTGATGAGTGTACAGGGAACTGGAGAGCCTCCAGCTGGGCGGGTGCCGAGGGCTGGTCTTGAACTTGACCTGGATATACCCTGGCGTCCTTCAGAGCTGCCTAGACAGGGGTGTGCGTCCACTCCAACGGCACAAGCTCCCTGAAAAGTCTGACTTATGAGCAATCTCTTATAGATGCTTGCATCGGAACAC
Source organism: Bubalus bubalis (assembly GCF_019923935.1). Classification (NCBI taxonomy): domain Eukaryota; kingdom Metazoa; phylum Chordata; class Mammalia; order Artiodactyla; family Bovidae; genus Bubalus; species Bubalus bubalis. Next base: position 41,326,270 of record NC_059174.1, read on the forward strand.
CTCGTCTGAGTCCATTCATCAACCAAAGAAAAAAAGGTGTTTTTGGCTTAAATGTCAGGGCTGTGTCATGGGTGTTTTCTACATGGACAAAAACATCTTTTGATTAAATGGAAAACTTCTCACACTCAGGGTGACCCAGCAGCCGAAGAAGGGTATCCAAGCTTTGCCAGTGACACATTTGGACTGGGGTGTTCCTTATCATTAGACACAAGTCCCCACATCTCTTTCTGAGCAGTGCTATGGCAGAGGAAAGTTAAAATGACTGTTCAAAGTATGTCTTTACCATTCCTCTGATGGGATGGCAGCTGCCCCGCCCGCCCGAGGTGGGCTGCAGGACAGCGTGTGGCCGCCTGCCTCATCTCTGGGCGGTGCTGTCAGAGGACGGGGCTGTGGGCTGTGCAGGGATCGCTCCCACAATCAAGGTCTTCTCCAGCCAGCCCCCTCTCCTGCTGCACCTCCCAGAGCTGCGCCCACCTCTCTGCCCACAGCTCTCCTCCCTGCCTCCCTCCCTCCCTCCCTCCCATTGCCCTCCCCCAGGCTGCCCACCCATACTGTCCTCCTCTGCCCTGCCCCCTAGGCCCTGAACACCAGTCTCCATCCCTGGCCGTGTCTCCTGTCAGTCACCCTTCAAGGCCCAGGCCTCTCTCCACTTTCCTGACCCCAGACCACAGACATTTCTTGGTGACAGCTCTGTGATTCCTTTACGCTCTCCACTGCAACATTCAGAGAACACAGGGCTCCAAAGCGTCCTCCAGGCAGATGGCAAGAAGGCGAATCCAGCCCAGGGCTTTTGTCATTCAGCTAGACTATGGCCGCCACGAGTAGCTCCTAGTTGGAAGTTGGGGTTACTGCTCCCTTCTTCGCTCCCCTTCTCTCTCTCCTCCCCACCTGCGTCCAAACACTTTTTTTTTTTTTTTTTTTGGCCATGCCAAGCTGCAAGTGGAATCTTGGATCCAGACCAGGGATAGAATTTATGCCACCTACAGTGAAAGCATGGGGTTTTAACCATTGGACCACCAGGGAATTCCCTCTCCATGCAAGTTTATCTCTCTGTTTATCAGCTTAAGTATAGATCATGCAGGGGGACATGCCTTATCTTCATTATACACAAGGATACCTTTCCCAAGATAGAAGATCCTCTTTGTTGGCTCAGTGTACACCCACTAAAATCTCCTGGATTCAGATTTCAGAGTATTTGCTGGGCTCTGAGTACATGCCTTGATTAAGAGGCAGCTGCCATAGTGGTTGGGAACACAGGTGCCAGCACCAGAGGCCTCAAACCCCAGCTCTGCCATGTACCGCCCAGTGGTCCTGGACAAGTAACCTTATCACTCAGCACCACCTCCTTGGCTAGCAGTGAAAACGAAATGAATAAATATCCAGAGCACTGAGACCAGAGTCTGGCCATAGCAACTGTTGCCTGAACTACTATTATTATTTCTAATTGGTACAATCATATGTGTTTCCACCTTGAATTGTTACAAGGACCTTGTTGTAAATTGGTTATTTCTGTGCCCATTTGGTATATAAAAACATTGAGGGTGGAGAAGTTCAAACAATTTTCCCAAACATATACCACTAACTAGCTCCAAAAGGGATGGCCCAATGGTAAAAACCTGCCTACCAATGCAGGAGGTGTGGGTTCAGCCCCTGGGTCTGAAGATCCCCTGGAGTAGGAAATGGCAACCAACTCTAGTATTCTTGCTGAGAAATGCCATGGACAGAGAAGCCTGGGGGCTACAGTCCATGGGGTCTCAACGAGTTGGACATGACTCAGTGACTATACTTCAACAACAATTAGCACCAAACCCAGGACTTGAACCTGAGCCTGGTGGTCCATTCTCTTCCCATTGCTCTGTGGTGCTCAGCATTTCACTGTCACATATGTGCTTAATAAATATTTGCCAAACGTGTAGACAGCTGTTTCATTCACATTCAGAATTCTACAAACACCCAGGGGATGGCCATTGCAGGAAAGGCTAAGGAGGTTGTATCAACTGGAGATGCCAGCTTTGGACCCAGGGCCCTGACCTCTCCAGGGAAAGGTCTGCTGGGGATGGCTCCTGGCTGAAAGAGTGTCCCAGTTAGGAGAGGAAAACCACTGCCTTCCTTTCGTGGAGGGCAAAGGATCATAAGAGGTGCAGCCATTGGCAGGTGTGGGATGGAAGGAGGGGGTACATTGTCCCAGCTGGCCTGCTCAGAAGGAGCTTATGAAAAGCAACCCACTAATGTATATCCTAAATCCATTCTCTCCCAGATCATGGCCACCACCCTAACCCAGCCCATTCATTTGGTGGCTTCCACAGTGTCCTTACTGGCCTTGGGGTCTCCCGTCTCCCATAGCAGTCAGGGTCAGATGCAAAGCAGATCACATTACATCCCACCTCACCCTTCCAGTGTATGTCTATTTCGCTCTCTCTTTCTGGGTGAATGCAGCCAGTTTGCACAGCCGTGGTTGGCTCTCTGACTCTGGCCTCATCTCATCCTGCTGTCCAGGTCGCAGGGCTGCAACACTCAGCGTCCTGCGGGTCCTAGAACCCAACCAGAGCTTTCATCTTCCAGGCTTTGCACCTGCTTGCATCTGCCCAGAGGATCCCTTATCCCAAAACCCACAAGTCAGTCCTTTCCTCAACTGTGGACCGCAAAGTACATTCTGCTGCTGCTGCTGCTAAGTCACTTCAGTCGTGTCCGACTCTGTGTGACCCCATAGACGGCAGCCACCAGGCTCCCCCGTCCCTGGGATTCTCCAGGCAAGAACACTGGAGTGGGTTGCCATTTCCTTCTCCAATGCATGAAAGTGAAAAGTGAAAGTGAAGTCACTCAGTCATGTCTGACTCTTAGCGACCCCATGGACCACAGCCCACCAGGCTCCTCTGTCCATGGGACTTTCCAGGCAAAGTACTGGAGTGGGGTGCCATTGCCTTCTCCGATAGTACATTCTACTTCCTCCAAAACACTATCCCTAGCCCCCAAGACCCATCCCCCTGCCATATTATGCTACACTTTTTTCATCACATTTGCTGCAATAGATGAAAGTATCGATTTTGAAAATTTTGTTTCTAAAAGCTCCTTGAGGGCAGTGGACCTATGTTTCTTACCTATTTCTGTCCTCCAGGCCCAAAAGAGAGCTGGGATAAATGGGTTTCATAAACATGTGTGATGAATGAGTGCAATGTTAAGCCAGGCCCACCTAGATACTCCAAGATGACTTTATCTCAAGATCCTTAACATCTGTAAATACCTTTTCTCAAATAAAGTCACATCCACAGATTCTGGGCTATCGACATATATTTGGAGGAGGGGAGCACAAGTCAACCCACTACAATTCCTTTTATGCATCAATAATTTATTTTAGAAATATTTCCCCCAAAGTTGCCAATCAGTAACCAAATTCCAGAAGGGAAACCATGATTGTGGCCCACAACAAGTTGCCAGGCACCAAAATGCAAATGATGTTGTGATCAGTTCAGTTCAGTCACTCACTTGTGTCCGACTGTTTGCGACCCCATGAATCGCAGCACTCCAGGCCTCCCTGATCACTATACCACAAACATAGATTCTCTCAACCCTCTTTGTCACATTTAGAATATGATCAGGAGCTTCCCTTTGCATGGGTTTTCACCAAAACTACAGCAGAGAACAACACAGCAGATCAGAAAGAAAGAAGCTTCCAATTTTAATTTAAAAAATGGACAAACACTGTCAATTCATATACGTGTCCACTCCATCCTTTCCAACCTTTAGCCTGATAACCAGGTACCATTTTGAATTAAGATTGAAGTTTAGCTAAAGACACTGGAGGCAATGCTGCCCAGATGCAATGGAGGTGATACTGACGTAGTGCCTAGAGTCCTACGTTTGTCTCCCAGCTCCATCACGAGTAGGCTGGGAGACTTTGGAAAAGTGTTTTTGCCTTTCTGAACTTCAGTCTCCCTATCTAGAAAATAAAGATTAGATTGGAACAGAGGTTGGCAAACTACAGTTCAAACTTTGGATCTAGCCTGCAACCTGTTTATGTAAATAAAGCTTTATTGAGCACAGCCATGCACCTTCATTTATGGATTATCTATGGCTGCTTTCATACAATGACAGAGTAGTTGTGAGAGAGGCAGAATGGTCTACAAAGCTGAAAATATTTACTCCCTGGAGTTTATAGACACAGTTTGTCACCTCTGGACTAGTGTGGGGTCAGCTAAGTTCCCTTCCAGCTGTATTTTTCTGCAATTCCTATACCTGATGTCAATTTGAAGGATCAGCCATGGAAGAGGAACTTTAAAGAGAAACTTTAAAAATGTGCCATCAGACCCCTTAGGTTAGTGTCACCGCCTCCTTGCCAGCCCCTGTGTGTGCTATCTTCCATGATGTCTGTGCCCTGGCTGATCCTTCCCTGTTCTCCCCTGGGCCTGCCCCTCTCCAGTAGACAGGGGACGCAGAGAACCAGGGGACTTGCTGGTGTCTGCAAGGCCATGAGACCTGGGGGAAGTCTACTGGGTTCTCAGCCACCTGACGACAGCCATCCCCTGGGTCTGTGGGCTGAGTCACTCCCTCTTCGCTTCCATCACTGTCCAAATTAGAGCAAATACACCATCAAACTTCTACCTCTTTCATTCCCCCCTCTTATTTGTTAAACAAATCTTGATCTGCCTTTTTAGGCTGCTCTTGAATTTTATGGCAACATATAATAAACATCTGACTGCTTTTATTTCTATTTAACTTTTATCTTGAACGTCTCTGCTGTTTCAAACCAAATATTTATAGCATCACACAGCCGCCGCGATTTCATTCCTCACCAATACTGTCACTCCCTCCTGCTTGCCTTCACCAGTCCTTCAGAGAATCCAGGGAATCTTTGAGCAAATGGTTCCTTTTGCCCCTACAGGGCTCCTATCCTCAAGCTGTCAATCACTGGGTGTCCAGCAGAGCTGTAGCTTTCCAGGCAGCTCCAGCCTCGGCTCAGGGTCAGACCACCCCTGAGTGACTCAGGACCTTCCTATGCTTTGCATCTTCAGTCAGCGCCCAACTATGGAAGGGGCCTCCACATGGTCTGGGGGACACTCTGCCCTGTCTCTTAAGGAGCAGACCTTGGAGGGGGGTGGGCACTGTTGACCTGTCTGCTCTGAAGCCTCGCTTTCCCCAACACCTCAGGTCCTGCCCAGGGCTCATGAGTCCAGCTCCTTGGTCTACCTGGTTTGTCTTCAGTCTTCAGAGTCACCAGAAAGCACTTCTGACAACCCTAAGAATCTCCCCTTCACCAAGGGCTCTGGCCCCTACTTGGTGACTAGTCTAAAAGTCCCAGCACAGGACGGCCATGCAAGTCTAGTCCCCTAAAGACAGCAGTTTTACCTGGTGGAGGATGGTGTTCTGGACTTCGAGTCAGAAGACTTTACTTTTTCTTTCTGAGTCTCAGTTTCCTCATCTATAAGGTGGGAAACACAATGCCTTCCTGGCTTGACTCACGTGATTGCCTTGAGGATCCCCAAAGGTGATGCCTGAGGAAGGACGTGCTCTGCCAATTGCAGCTTCCTGTCCCATGGGAGAAGGTGGAGCGGAGCCCCAGCCCGCTGCAAGCTGAGGCCTGAGTCCCTCAATGGAGTCAATCAAATACTGCTTATCTTCCTTGTTGTCTTGGGCCCCCATGGCTGGAGAGGTCTGCTGTGGTCTCCTGGGCTGTCTTTTCTCACCCTGTCTGTGTCAACCAGCACAAGCCCCACCAGGTTCTGTACATGGCTCCGTGGGGACGAATCCACCGCAGCAGACTGTCCACGCCCTGTTCCACAAGCCTCAGGAGACATTCCTCCAGGGGAGCTTGCTGGTAGACCAGACAGGAGAGAGAGCACCTGGCAGAAAACCAGTTTATCCTTTCTTCCCTTGCATGTCTGGCACCCGACCAAGACTGCTGTCTGGCTACCCAGAGGAGCATCCACATATGCCTTGATGAAAAGCTTCCATTTGGTTTTTCAGGCCTTCTGGTGCTTTAAACAGCCACATATCTGGAGACCTGGGGTGACCTTCCCAAGATTCCCCATCTCCCACCATCCCACCCATGAGAATCTCTTTCTGACTCCACTAAAAAGTCATTCTCCTCTGCACCAGGGAGTCTCAAACAGCAGAACTGGGCCAATCTCTATCAAAAATTTCACCAGTCAGTTTAATGAGGACACTTGCAATTTTAAGATATAGAAACCCAGTGCAATCTGGCTTGATGGGGAAAAGGGATGTACTGGCTCACCTAACTGAAAATATCCAGGGGTCATTTAGTTTCAAATACAAGTTGATCCAGGCACTCAAGCAATATCATCCTTAAGCCATGTTTTACTAGCAGAACCAAGTGTGTACAGGGTGTGGAGCTGAAGGGATTCTCACATGTCACTAGAGGGTCAGAACCTGGCACAATCTTTTGCAAAATTCCTGGGCAAGACTTACAGAAGCTGAGAAAATGCATGATCTACTCAAGGAAATTTTAGGTCTGAAATAAAGGCTTATGTCCACCAGCAGAGACATACAGGACTGTCCATGGTAGTTTTATTCATCGTAACAGTCAAAGCCTAAAGACAATCCAAATGTCCATTAGGTAGATAAGGTGGAATAGATTCATATATGGAAAAACTATACAAAAGAAACTAACACACAGCATGGATGACCTCATGGCATAAGGTGTGAGTGAAGAATCTAGGCACAGATAGTGCTTGCCTTGTGAGAGAGGCTTTATTTCTATGAAGTTCAAATAAAGCAGTTATCCTTGGGAGTGTTCTGAGTGGAAGGAGACGCAAGGGAACCTTCTGGGGAGAGGGAATGTTCTCTGTCTCAATCTGGGTGCTGGTTCACAGGTGTATAACTATGCAAAATTGCACTGAGCTGCACAATTAAGATTTGTGCGTGTTCCCATATGTAAATTACACCACAATAAAAATATCTCAAGAACAATCCTAAAACAGGAAGAGAGAAACTCTGTGTCTCCGTATCTCTGTTCTGCTTCACTGCTGGTGGGAGATCCTTGTGTGGTGGCAAGGTGGCCGTGGATGACTCCAGGCTGACCCCCACCAGGCTCACAGAGCCTCTTCTCCAGGTATCCCAGAAAGTGACTTTCCTTGGCACATTTGGCCACATGCCTGCATCTGAGTCTGTTCTGCAGCTGAAGTGGTGCCAGGTGGAGGAGGGGGGATGCTCTAACTAGCCCTGCTTGGGTGACAGGAGCTTGGGACAGGTGCACCAAACCAACTGGAGTGAGGTGAGGGAAATGTGGGTTCCCAAAGGACAAGAGGTTAACCCAAAGAGTTAACAAATGCTGGCAAACCCCTTGGTCTAAGTAAAAGGAGAAACATAAAGTGTGTGTGTGTGTGTGTGTGTGTAAACTTAACATTATGTATACAGTTAGTTGGAGTTCAGTTGTTATTCCAGAGGTTGTGTGGTGCAGCCCCTTTAGAAATGAAGGACTTATTCCCCTACCTGCTGGGAGGGTTGCTGGCTGACAGGCTTTCATTAGAAGCCCTGTTTAGGAATCCCCCTGCCTGGAAGGAGCTGCCCAGCCCAGGTCACACCTAGTTTCCTGGAACAGCTCCATGTGAGGACTCATTGGCAGGTGTATTAAAGCCTGCCCTGGGGCCCCACCTCAAGACAACCCTGAAGGCTATTCCAGCTCCAAAGCTTCTGCAATTAGGCTGAGACCTTGTTAAAATTTCACTACAGCCCAGCTTCTCTCTCAGCCCACCCCGCCTCTTCCTTTCCCCACAGACTGAGTACAAGAGGATTCCCTTGTAAACATTCTACACAAAAACCCTTATCTCAGAGCCAGCTTCCTGGGGAACAAAAAGGATGACCATCACCAACCGTCATTCCTTATAATGGACCACCCCTTATTCTGGGGTGTGGAAATGCTCTTTCTGCTATGAGATGGTGGCTGCTATCAGACAAGAGGCTGTGTTCTGCTTTCCCTGTAGTCTGTAATTTACTTAACAACAGGAACCAATGGCCACCTGAGGGGGGCCCTAGATTTCCTTTGATGTTGTGTAGAATATCATATTCAAAAGTCCGAAGGCCACTGCGGCTTCTCAGAACATTAGCTCTTGGTCTGTTCTGTTTCAGGAGCAACCAAATGAAGTCTGCATGCTTGGAGCCCTCCTGCCTGCTCTGATAAACTTTGGATGGTGTCTAATTTCAGCCTCTGACTGCCTGTGCATCCTGTTTCATTTCACAAAAGCATCTGTCAGGGATGTCTGCTGTTTCCACCCATCCAGCATTCATCTGCTTTCTTTTGGAGAGATTGCATCCATTTTCAAGTGGGGCCCACCTCTTACCTGTGGTCAGTCCGTATATTTGGGAGGGGTTTTCCTTTCCCTCTTCCACCCAGCATTGAGATGTGGACATGAATCCAATCACAGCACTTCATACCTGAAGCCCCTAAAGTGGTTGGTTCAGAGATACACATCAGCTGATCCAGGCAGGTGAGACAGCAGCCCAGGGTGACCCTCCCGAGGATCAGCTGCCTCTGTCCATGGTGGCTGCTAACTGTGAGGCACTATAAGCCCAGAGATGGATAGGAAGTCAGGTGGGAGGATCAGAGCCAAGAGATGGAGGGAACTGGAGACCGAACCCCAATAACTTAGTTTTAGTATCTACTTTATTCAGCCGTACCTAAGTTAACATTCATCCACACTTTTATGTGAGCTGATCCTTTTGCCTCTCTTGAGCCAATTTGCATTACACTTTTGTCACTTGCCTATGAAAGGGCCCCAAGTGTCATAGAACTTCTCAGTAACAGTGATGAGATGAGCTTGGATTTTCTCCAATAATAAATGTGGAATGGAAATAATTTGTACCCTCTGAAACCCATATTAAAGCTTATAACCCAAACCCACCATTGGGAACCATCCTCTCTATGACAAAAGTGTCCGGTCACTACACTTTATGACTTTGTGATTCTCTTGGGTCCCAGCCTCCACAAATCCAAACATCTAAACTCAGTCCTTGATCATTCTTAGCCTGGAAGACAGGGATCAGCAAACTAAAAGCCCACAGTTCAAATCTGACCTGCTACCCAACTTATGCAGCATGGAAGCCAAGAAGGGTCTTCACATTTTAAATGGTTAGGGAAGAAGAAGATTAATGCTTCTTACCATGCGAAAAGTATATTAAATTCATATTTCAGTATATTTCATATTTCCATAGCAAGGAGATCCAACCAGTCCATTCTAAAGGAGATCAGTCTTGGGTGTTCTTTGGAAGGAATGACACTAAAGCTGAAACTCCAGTACTTTGGCCACCTCATGTGAAGAGTTGACTCATTGGAAAAGACTCTGATGCTGGGAGGGATTGGGGGCAGGAGGAGAAGGGGATGATGGAGGATGAGATGGCTGGATGGCATCACCGACTTGACGGACGTGAGTTTGGGTGAACTCCTGGAGTTTGTGATGGACCGGGAGGCCTGGCGTGCTGCAATTCATGGGGTTGCAAAGAGTCGGACACGACTGAGCGACTGAACTGAACTGAACTGAAATAATGTTTAATCAGAACACAGCCATGCTTCCTTGTTTACTTGTTTATGGCTACTTTCATAGCACAACAGCAGAGGTGAGTGATTGTGACAGAGACTTTATGGCCCACAAGCCTACAATATCTACTGTCTACCTTTTAAAGAAAAGCTGGGGACTCTTAAAGTCTTTGGAGGTGTGATCTTCACAGTTCAGTACTTGGGACCCTGCAGCACCAACAATGAAAAGCATTTCTCTTTAAATAATTCACATGTCCATTTTAGGATGTAGAGGCATTTTTCATTTTATGTATCTAGAATATAGCTCTGAGCCAAACATACATGGTCCTGCAATAAGTCTCAGCTGAGTGAACACAAAAATGAGTCTATGTTAATTCTATCTCAACAAAAATTTTAAAAACAAAGAAAAACAAAAATAAAAATTTAAATTAAGCCACTGACCATTTTAAATAAAAAACAAAAACAGTTAGAGAAAATGTGAAGTTGCTGTTGTCTACCAAAAGAAAAAATACACAACTTGAGAGTTGTGAGTTAAGTTTTATTTGGTTTAAAATAAGGACTATAGCCCGGGAGACAGCACTTCAGTTATCTTTGAAAACCTGCTCCAAAGGGTAAGGGGAAAGTCAGCATTATGTATGATTTTAATGAAGGGGGATTTGTGCAGTCAAGCACACATTTTGACAGACATGTTGCTAGTCACAAGAAACAGATGTCACTATTAATGATTTTAGTGCTTCTCTAGATAAGAGGAGATGTGAGAATTGGGCCCATAAAATATTTTCCTGAAAATACCTCACTGTCTAGAGGACTGTTAGGCCAGTTTTTTCCAGAGCTCAGAGTGCCCCATTCCTGATCTCCACCCTGAACTTCTTTTGGGGTGTATTGAAGGTCATTGGCTGCAGTGGCTATTGACTTAATCTTTACAGAGGCAGATGGCAAATGCAGATTTTTAGTTGGCACCATTATGTTTTTAACAAGCTCTTTAGGTCTGCGTGGTGAAGAACTGTGTAGATACCAAGGAGCTAGAGCTTAAGTGCTAAGTGATATATTCACTCTTGCTGTCCCTAGCAGAGCTGCTATTTGGTACAGAGGGTGATTTCCAGAGGTGGAAGCTTCAATCCCATCCCTAGCCTGTAAGTCATGTAACTTTTTTGTGGCTTAACTTCCATGTTTTAAGATGAAGTGATAAGCATTTGTCTCTTGGGAGTTATGAGGAAGAAATAGGTTAACACTTAAGGAAAAGACCTCCAAAACAATATCTTTTACTTTCATCCCTCACTACTTGTGTAAAAAAAAGCAATTTAAGGACCTATGTTGCTCTTATTGTTTCTTGTAAAAGCTGGAAGGTAAAATAACTCTGCTGAAACAGGACAATACACAAGTTGAGTGAATCATCATGGATCATCATGAGTTAGATGACTATTTCATCAGGTTCCAATCTCATGGAGCCCCTCTTTCAGTTTGGCATGTGATAAAGGAGGTTCCCTGTGTGTGATGGGCAGTCCTCACACCCTCTAAAGCTTGATCAGCCCTCAGGTGCTAGATGGGCCTTTTACCCCAACCTCACCATCAAAACTGCCGTCTTCACAGGTCCCCAGTGATCTCCATGTGGTCAAATCTCATCACCAGCTCTTAGTCTGCACCCTACCTAATCTTGGGCTTCCCTGATAGCTCAGTTGGTAAACAATCCATCTACAATGCAGGAGACCCCAGTTTGATTCCTGGATTGGGAAGAACCCCTGGAGAAGGGATAGGCTACCTACTCCAGTATTCTTGGGCTTCCCTTGTGGCTTAGCTGGTAAAGAATCAAACTGCAATGCAAGAGACCTGGGTTCAATCCCTGGGTTGGGAAGACCCCCTGGAGAAGGGAAAGGCTACCCACTCTAATATTCTGGCCTGGAGAATTCCAAGGACTACAGTTCATGGAGTCACAAAGTGTTGGACATAACTAAGCGACTTTTACTTCACTACCTAATCTTTCAAAGGCATTTTGAAGAACTGAGGTCATCTTCTTCTTAAAGCTCTTTCCTCATATGTCCTAAAGGACAGACCTCATCAATGTTTCCTTATAGGCCACTGGTCAATCCTCTTTCTTCCCAATCTCTTAATCTCAGCCATCGTGCTGCAGGATGCCTCCCCTGTCTTCAATACACGCATTCTGAGCCACCTCATGTTTCCCTGTGGTGTGCACGTGCTGGGAGCTCCCAAATTTCTGAGACAACTCCAATCTGCCTTCTAGACACTAGACCCTCATGGGCAGCTGCCCTTTGCATATCTCTTAGGAATCTCAGATTAACCATATTTAAAACCAACTTTTGTTTTCTTCTCTCAAAGCCCAAGCTCAGTTTCCCTATCTTAGCAAATAAACCTGGATGTGGACTTGAGGGAAAAAAGGAATAGAAGATGATTCTAAAGCTTTTAGTCTGAGCAACTTGGTGAGTGCCCATGTAGCAGGAGAGTGAAGAGACAAAGCCACAGACTGGTAATAATTCTTGCAAATCCTGTGTCTGATAAGAGACTCACATCCAGAATATATAAAGAACTTTCAAAATTCAACAATAACAAACAGCCCAATAAACATGGGCAAAATATTGGAATAGACATTTTTATCAAAGAATATCTATAGATGGCAAATAAGCACATGAAAAGGTGTGCAACATCTTTAGTCATTAGGGAAATCCAAATGAAAACCACAATAAGATACCATTCCACACCTTTTAGAATAGACTAAAAGACTGATGGCACCAAAACGGGAGGAACTGAAATTCTCACACATTGCTGGTAGTTCAACCACTTTGCAAAAGAGTTTGGCAATTTCTGAAAAAGTCAAACATACATTCACCGTATGATCTGGAATTCCATTCATAGATAGGAACCAAGAAAAAGAAGATATATGTGAATACAAACACATGTATACAAATGTTTAGAGCAACTTTATCTACGACAGCCTCAAACTGAAAACAACATAACTGTCCACTAACAGATGAATGGATAAGCAAATTATGCCCAATCCCTACAAAGAAATGCTACCCAGAAATAAACAAGAAAACTATGAAATATGCAGCAGCGTGAGTGAATCTAAAACAATTACATGGAATAAAAGAAGTCATATAAATAAAAAAGGATCTTTTATATGATTCTATTTCTATAAAACTCTAGAAAGTGCAAGCCAATATATAGTTATAGAAAGTAGATACCTGGTGATCTGGGGCTGGGAGAGTAGAAGGAATTATTAAGGGACATGAAGCAACCTTTGGAGAGAATGATACAGTCACTTTCTTGACTGTGGTGATGCCTTCATAGGTGTATACGTATGTCAAAACTTATCAACCGTGCAGCTTAAACCTGTACAGTTATGTAGGTCAATTATACCTTAATAAAGTTGTTTAAAAAGAAGTCTAATGGGAAAAACAATCAATCTTCAAGGTAGAATGCAGACTATGGCTGCTCCTGGGAAGGAAACAGTGTCTGGAACCAGATCAGCATTTAGCAGCAGAAGCTAACACAGACTACGGTTGTTGCATGGGGAGGGTTGGGGCAGTTTTTTTCTGAGAAGGCATGATTTAAGTACATCCAAAAAGAGTTAACTATGTGAAGAGCTGGTGGGGTGGAGGGCAGCTGAGAAGGAAGGAGAAGATCCCAGAAAGAGGAAGCAGCTCATAGAAAAGTTTTGAGGTCAGATCTGGTGAGTTGCTCCCAGAACTTTAGCACAGAGGATACAGATATTGCTTTGCTCAGCTTGTTTCTGCTCAAAGAAGACCTTTGGGGGAAAATGGGGAAACTGTTATATTCCAAATGTGTGGCCCCCTTGAGTGACCCTCAAGGCCTCTTGCTCCACCATTAGAAAGGCCTCCATAAACTCATCCAGATTCCCTTTGACCACTGCTCACCCAAGCCTTGGGCAGGCTCAGGCTTCAGCCCGAACAGTCCCCAGGGTCCAGTCACTTCTGCTGAGGTGCTGTTCCGCAGGAAGCAGCATGACCATCCTGATGGGAAGAGATGTGGCTGCTAACACAAGACCCATCCCTGCCCTGCTCTGCTGGGTGGCCGTGGAACGTTGTTTAACTTCTCTGGACCTCAGAGTCCTCACCTACAATATAGAGCCAATTCTGATTCTGATTCCTGGGCTTTGGAAGGAGAATACAACCAAGAAAGTAGGAATTCTTTAGGAAGGTGAAAGTGGTGTTTTAATATAAAGGGCATACATCAGAGCACCGCCTCCTGATATGGCCAGCTGACATAGAGGCTTGGTGTCCTGAGTGGCCCCCTAGGCAGAGCTGGTGGGCACACCCATCTCCAGCTGCTCTGAGGGTGGGCCACTAAACTCTCACACCTATGCCTTTCCCTGGAGACTCGCCTCCTCCTTATTTGGAAACACCTGGGAGGCTGTGCCCTCCTTGGGGAGAAGGGTCTCCATCCAATAACTAATACTAATGGAGTGTGACAAAGCTCTTGCCTTAAGGCAGGACAACTCTGTCATTCAGTCTCCAGAGTTCCCTGTGGAATCAGCTGAGACCAGACTCCAGCTGGGGCCACAGTTTTGCTGGTTCCTTCCCCAGCCTCCCCTGCTTCATGCACAACCTCACTCCCTACTGAGAGCCTCCACTCCCTAAGACGCTCTGCTTGTACAGATGACAGCGAAGACTCCAACACTCTGAGGCTTCTTAATGGCAGTTTTAACCATTTTTTGCCATAAGCCATCCTGCCCAGTTCCACAAGGATGAACCTATTGTCCCCTTTCCTAGAACTACCTCAGAAAGGTGAGGAGTCTGGGGCCCGGGACATGGGACTATTTCCTGGATGTTTTGTTCACCCTCTCTTTTCAAAAAAACACATTTTCAATAGCTTTAATTTAATCAAAATGTTCTTGACTGAGATCATTAAAGCCTCTGAGAGAGGCATTTAATTCTAAATTCACCATATCCACGGCGTAGCAGTTGAGTAACTGAAAAATCAACTTTATGTCATAATAGTTTGTTAGAATGTTTGTTTACTCTTCATCTGAGACATGCTAATTAAAACAAGAGGCCTTCACAAGCAATCCAGTTAGCAAATGGGATTGGTTAATAGATAAGGGCTGGTTGGTAATTACAGGGAAGTCCGTATCCCCACACATATGGGTTGGGTTTCAGGAAGTGTCTGGGGATATCATGATGGGTCATTGCTGCTCCTGGGTCTTCTAGGAAAAGCATTTCTTTGGCCATCTCCTCTCTCACAAACACATCTTCTGAACATCTCTGAGAAACATTTTTTCTGCTGAGTCTCATCTGTCACCAAATCTTTAACTCATCTTGATGGGATATGATTAAGGACCCTTACGAATTACTATGTCACTAGGGCTGAGCAATTTCCACTTTCCCCCAGACTTGGCTGGAAGTTGTGGTTCCCACTGCCCTCTCACTAGCTCCTCATTCAGCAGGAAAATGGAGCTGTCCTGGAAAATACACCTTTTGCCAGCTCCAGGAGACCCAGCCAGCTCTCCTGCCTCCCCACAGCCCCCACAAACAGATGCCGCTTTCACAAGCTGGGGATCTCATTGCTCACTGATAGTTCAGGAACATCTCCAAACACAGACACCTGGGGGTCTGGGATGCATTCATTAAAGTGCAAAATAGCAGACCCCCTGTCCTGCCAGTGACCCCTCTACCCCATCTGGCCACATCTGCCTTTATGCATAATTGCGCATACACAAACAATTTTCTCTCCACTTCCCTTCCTCACACATCCAAGGCCAATTACCCAACATCCTGCTTTTGTCTTGCCCTCAAGCTTTCCTTTGGCTCCAGGTTCCCGCTTCAGAGAACCCTGGGTGTACTTGCCCATCTTCACCCTCAGCTGCCAGAGGACCTGCTCCCTCCCTGTCCTCCCAACCCCCAGCTTGAGGCCAAGAATCCTCACTTTCCACAGACTCCTAGATTTTGAACACAAAGAAATCTTAGAGACCATGTGGTCTCACTCACTTTAAAATAAGGACCTGAGGTGGAGAAACAGGGACTGCAGTTGGAAGGTCATGGTGCTATTTTTAAGGTCTAATCTACATTCAGAAGGGTCCTCCCTAGTGGCTCAGTCAGTAAAGAATCTACCTGTCAATATAGGAGATGCAAATTCAATCCCTGGGTGGGGAAGATTCCCTGGAGAAGGAAATGGCAACCCACTCCAGTATACTTGCCTGGGAAATCCCATGGACAGAGGAGCCTGGCGGGGTACAGTTCAGGGTGTCATAAAAGTCAGACATGACTTAGTGACTAAACCACCACCACCACTTCTTTCAGACCCAGATAACTCATAAACTGATTTCATCCTTACTAGTCTTCACAGTCCCTATGTTTTCTTGGGTCTGTAATGCAAAGATTTGGCCTTCTAGATGCTATAAGACTGATACTGGGAGATGTCATTAAAATGTACCATGAAGTGAAGTGAAGTGAAGTGAAGTCACTCAGTCGTGTCTGACTCCTTGAGACCACATGGACTGTAGCCCACCAGGCTCCTCCATCCATGGAATTTTCTAGGCAAGAATACTGGAGTGGGTTGCCATTTCCTTCTCCAGGGGATCTTCCCAACCCGGGGATCGAACCCGGGTCTCCCACTTTGCAGGCATATGCTTTACTGTCTGAGCCACCAGGGAATCCCCAAATGTACCATGGTTGCACTTAATGCAAATGTGAATTATTCAAATAAAAATGACATGATAAAAATATTAGTAAAGTCTTCCTTTTGTGTGACTTTTGAAATAATCTGACTATCAAAAGCTACATCACAAAAAAACACATTGTTCTTGGATTAGGTGTGTTATGTATGTGACAGCTTTGGGAAGGAACTCTATGTCTTATAACTAAGGGGGACAAGGATCCCAAGGGCTTCTTAAAGGGCACAGATTCCTGCTGTCTCCTATAGACCTGGCACAAAGAAGAAGTTCTTGGTAGCTGTTGGGGAGGAAGGTATGATAATGGATGTTCTTCCCCACACCTCCCACTCAGAGGCCCTATAGCCTTCAGTCCCAGAGCCTGCCCTGAGCAAGCCAGGCCTGCTGCCTCATAGTGACCTCATAGGCAGAGCATACCTGTGAGCACAGGAGACGCTTCTGAGGGGCTGGGCTCTGCAGGGTGGTTGATCTATAATGATGGCAGATTACACACAGCCAGCCTGCTGGAAGGCAGGCCAGGAGAACCAGGATGGGACTCAGAAGTCCTCTAGGACAAGGAGGGCTTCTTGCCTCCATTAGGGAAACTTTCCCTGTGACCTCAGCCTTTCTGTCCAGGAGACCCTGACCTTTTGAGATGCCATAACTGGTTTCTGGAAGTCTCCTGGACTAATGTCTAAAAGCAACTGCCTGCCTCTTCATTCTCACTGGTTTTTGAGTGACTGATTCTTCTCAGCTGCTGCCCTGAGCACTTCACAAATGTCTCATCTAATTCTCCCAAATCTGCCTGATTGAGGTATCATCATTTCTGCTTCCCAAACAAGGAAACTGGGACTCTGAGAGGTGAAGAGGCAGCACCCATAGAGCCCACAGCTGGTATCTAAATGTTGGAGTTGGGTTTGGAAATCATGGGACTCCAACTGTATATTCTGCTTCCCTGGTTCCCAGTCACACCTGTTTGGGTCCTCATGTAGATCCCAGCCCTTGTAGAAATGACATCTTCACCAGGTAAGCCAGGTTGCTCACCTGGGTAGATCTCAGGACACTCCTGAGATCTGAGAGCAGCTTCTGCCTGACCAGAAGGCACAGTGGCCACCACCACCACCACCACTCCCGCTCCCCGCCGTCTGACAGCACCAAGGCTGAGCCCTTCTGATGGTCTAAGGCCCGTGACCACTTGCCAGATGACTCTGTGATCATATTACTCTGGCTGTCCCAGGCGGACCTCCCAGGCCAACCCCATGCCAGCTTCTGCCCCTTTGCTCACTCCTTTTCTGCTTGGAGCCCTTGTTCCTCTCCTCTGCCACAACCCAGCCTTATTTCATGGACAAATTCAATCCTCACCTTGAACCTTGTGTGACCCCAGCTGACCACCTCCTGTCTGACCTGTGTTGGGATTTAGTGGCACAAACGAATGGTGGAAATATGAATGACACACGTGCAGCAGGTAGGCCTGGAATAATTCAACAGTCTGTGAGAGCAGAGGGCAGAGGCCCTGTGTAGAGGGTGTCTGCTCTTCACACCAGCTTTTGGTCACCACGTGGAAATGCATTGCCAGATTTGACTTTTAAAAGGATGGTAGATAACCAGCATTTGTATAAATGATTCCATTTTTAATGTAAATTAACTCCAATTTCTAAAACTGTGTATGCCAAGGAAAGTCCATCTTTGGACTGGATTGGAATCACCCACAAACAGTGTGCAACCCATTTCCAAGAGCACCTGTGATGTTCATCACTGGGCCCAGAATCTGAGTCCACATGGTGCTGCATGATTCCCTCAACTTTCTAAATGGGTGACTTGATTTTCCTACAAGCAAGGCCCCCCTTTCTTTCCAAGAATGAGGAAAGTATAACTGTTTACATTTTCCTTGATAATCTGGCTCTTAGGAATTTCAGAGAAAAAAATGAACTAAATCACTAAACTTAATTCTACCCTAATTCTTTCCTTTTTTCTTGCATTTTTATGTTTTCATTGTAAGTGTTCCTATGGCAAATCATCACAAAATGACATGAAAAGGAGGGAGGGAAGAATTAAATCAAGATGCAAATGAAATTGGTGTTGGGTCAGAGACATTTCTTTTCCTATTCTAACCTTACCCTTTTTCAGGCCCAGCGGGGCATATGTATTTCTCAGGGACCTTTGGTTGCAAGTAACAGAAGGCAACTCTGGCTGGCATCATGGAAGGGGACTATTTTGGAAGAAAGAAGAGTAACTCAGAGAATGCAAAGAAAAAGAAAGGAAAGACTTACAGACCCATTTTGGGGAAGGATCTGTAACCAGAGCCATTGCTGGCTGCCTCATCTCTGGCTCAGACCATGATCTAGGACTGATGGATTCCAATTGCCATGCCCACTTATCAGAACTCAAACTCTGAGAAGTCGGTATTGCTTGGATAAAATTCCCTCTCTTCATCAGTCTTATCAAGACCCTTACTAAAAAGGGAGAGTGAATTCCCTGGGGGGAAATATGGGTGAAATTTAGGGAAAGAATGGATGTGCTAAATGGATCTCACTGAAGTGTATTGAACTGAGCCAGACCTGGTGGAGCTGAAGAATCTAGCTTGGGAGCATTCATTCATTTCTTTATTTCGTGTGAATCCAGTGGGACTCATCGTAGTTGCAATGAATCATGATCGGGGAGGGAGCCCTTACTGAGGAAGCTGGACTGAGGAAGAAGCAGAGGCATCCAGAGCCCACAAGACGGGGTGGGCCTGGTAAGGCCCCCACCCAGGAAACCTCAGAGGCTGCCCCCTTCTTCACTGCCCACTCTGTTACCCAAGCCCCTCCCAGGGGACAAGACAGCCCTCAGCCCTGGACTTAACATCCCTCAGCCAGCCAAATCATCCCATGGTGCTCGTCCCCCATGGCCATGTTCTAGCATCCTCAGCCCAGCCCTCAGGTGGCCAAGGCCCTGAGCCCCTCCACTGACAGTTAAAAACTTGGATTGTGAACTATGCGTCTCTGGATCTAAGCTCTGGGTTTTCCACCTGTCAGATTTTGAGCTGGGCTGATTGCCTCTCTTAATCTCTATTTCCTCATGCATGAAATCTGGATAATAATACCAACCTGTAATGGTTGTTGAGAGGATCATCTGGGGGACTGTAGGTGGAGGTGTTCAGGAAGCACCCTCTTATTTCACAATATTGACTGAGCGGCTATTCTGTTCCAGCCTCTTTCCATTCTCGAGAGAGGAGTAAGATGGTCAAGGCCCTCTCCTCCTTCAGAAGCCAATAGTCACATAAACAAGTAAATACACAGAATACCTCAAGGTGTAGTGAGATTAACGAAGAAACCAAGCAGGGTGTGGTGGAGCTGAGACCCACCTTCAGGAGGGCAGGGCTTACTGCCCTTTCGAGGGACCCTTCAAGAAAGGTCCTGCCTCAGCAGCAGAGAGCTGCCTCCCAAAGGTCCTGTCTTTGGTAAGGCAGCTTCTACCTGGGACCTAAGTGAAATAGACCAAAGGCCAGTCATTTTGACTCCTGGGGGCCTCTGATGAGCAGTACTGGCTCCCAAGACCCCCACACCACAATTCACATCTTCCTCTGCCCAGCTCTGCTTCCACCCTCTTCCCTGCACAGAGTTGACCCCTCTTAAACCTCTGGAATTCCAGCTCCATCTCTGTGTCTGTTTTCTTCTGGGGAACTCAATCTGACAAAAGAGTAGGAGGACAGAGCACTTATGATTCTAAGTAAAAGGGTTGGGGCACTCAGTGCGGATGACCTCTGAGCAGACTCCAGAATGAACTAGGAGCAGGAGCATAGTGCCACCTGGGGGAGACTGAGCCCTGGCGGAGCCGCACATGCAAAGGCCCTGTGGAGAGAAGGGGCGTCAACAAGGAGACCAGTGTAATCAGCGCTGAGTGGGTATGGGGAGAGCAGTAGGAGATGAAGCCAGAGCCCGGAGAGTGGCCCAGATCATGTGGGCTATTATGTCATAAAAATTACTGGCTTTTACTCTGAGTGAAACGGGAAGCCATTTCAGTTTAGGGCTGTCAAGTCATGTGATCTGTCTTATATTTTATTTTATTTTATTAAAAAAAACTGATTGAAATATAGTTAATTTATAATTAGTATTAGTTTCAACTGTTCAGCAAACTTATTAAGTTATATATGTGTATACACATATATACACACACATATATACATCTATATATATACTTTTTAGATTCTTTTCTATTAAAGGTTATTACAATATATTGAGTAGTCCCCTGCTCTATACAGTAGGTCCTTGTTGGTTACCTATTTTATATTAATATATAGGACTGTTCATGTGTCAATCAGTTTAGTTCAGTCACTCATTCATGTCCAACTCTTTGCAACTCCATGGACTGTAGCACGCCAGGCTTCCCTGTCCATCACCAACCCCTGGAGCTTGCTCAAACTCATGTCCATCAAATCGGTGATGCCATCCAACTGTCTCATCCTCTGTCATCCCCTTCTCCTCCTGCCTTCACTCTTTCCCAGCATCAGGGTCTTTTCCAGTGAGTCAGTTCTTCACATCAGGTGGCCAAAATATTGAAGGTTCAGCTTCAGCATCAGTCCTTCCAATGCATATTCAGGACTGATTTCCTTTAGGGTTGACTGGTTTGATCTCCTTGCAGTCCAAGGGACTCTCAAGAGTCTTCTCCAACACCACAGTTCAAAAGCATCAATTCTTTGGCACTCAGTTTTCTTCGTGGTCCAACTCTCACATCAATACATGATTACTGGACAAACCATAGCTTTGACTAGATGGACCTTTGTTGGCAAAGTAATGTTTCTGTTTTTTAATATGCTGTGTAGGTTTGTCATCGGAGAAGGCAATGGCACCCCACTCCAGTACTCTTGCCTGGAAAATCCCATGGATGGAGGAGCCTGGTGGGCTGCAGTCCATGGGGTCGCTAAGAGTCAGACAAAACTGAGTGACTTTACTTTCACTTTTCACTTTTGTGCATTGGAGAAGGAAATGGCAACCCACTCCAGTGTTCTTGCCTGGAGAATCCCAGGGATGGGAGCCTGGTGGGCTGCCGTCTATGGGGTTGCACAGAGTCAGACACGACTGAAGCAACTTAGCAGCAGCAGCAGCAGGTTTATCACAGCTTTTCTTCCAAAGAGCAAGCGTCTTTTGATACCATATGTTAATACCAAACTCTTCATTTATCTCTCCCCAACCCTTGCTCTATCCCCTTTGGTAACCATAAGTTTGTTTTCTAGGTCTCTAAATTTCTTTCTGTTTTATAAATAAGCTCATTTGCATCATGTTTTAGATCCCACTTCTAAGTGCTATCATATGATGTTTGTTTTTCTCTGACTTACTTCATTAATGTGATAATCTCTAGGTCCTTCCAGGTTGCTCCAAATGACATCATATCTGTCTTTTTATGGCTGAATAGTATTCCATTGTATATATGTATCACACTGTCTTTATCCACTCATCTTTCCATGGACATTTAAGTTACTTCCATGTCTCACCTATTGTAAATTGTGATGCTATGAACATTGGGGGTGAATGTATCTTTTCATTAGAGCTTTCTCCAGAATGCCAAGGAGTAGGATTTCTGGGTCATATAACTCTTTTTTAGATTCTTAAGGACTGTCTTTTAAGTGGAGAACTCTGGCTGCATTGTGAACAATGGAGTGAGGGTCAGGATCAGGGGAGTAGGGGATACAAAGAGAGCTTAGGAGAGCATGTTGTGATCACAGCCTTGTCATAGTGAAGGGGTTTGCATAACTCAATGAACCTATGAGCCGTGCTGTGTAGGATCAGCCAAGACAGAGGAGTCATACTGAAGAGTTCTAACAAAACATGATACACTGCAGGAAGAAATGGCAACACCCTCCAGTATTCTTGCCTGGAGAACCCCATCAATGGTATGAAAAAGGAAAAAGATATGCACCAAAAGATGAGTCCCCTAGGTCAGAAGGTGTCCAATATGCTACTGGGGAAGAGTGGATCAATAGCTCCAGAAGAATAAAGTGGCTGGGTCAAAGCAGAAATGATGCTCAGTTGTGGATGTGTCTGGTATGAAAGTAAAGTCCAATGCTGTAAAGAACAATATTGCATAGGAACCTGGAATGTTAGGTCCATGAATCAACGTAAATCAGACGTGGTCAAGCAGGAAATGGCATGGTGAAGACTGACATCTTAGGAATCAGTGAACTAAAGTGGACAGGAATGAGCGAATTTAACTCAGATGACCATTATATCTACTACTATGGGCAAGAATCTCTAAGAAGAAATGGAGTAGCCCTCATAGACAACAAAAGAGTCAAAAATGCAGTACTTAGGTGCAATCTCAAAAATGACAGAATGATCTCGATTCATTTCCCAGGCAAACCATTCAATATCACAGTAATTCAAATCTTTGCTGCAATCACAGATGCCAAAGAAGGAAGCTGAAGTTGACTGGTTCTTTGAAGACCTACAACACCTTCTAGAAATAACACCAAAAAAGATGTCCTGTTCATTATGGGGGATTGGAATATAAAAGTAGGAATTCAAGAAATACCTGTAGTAATAGGCAAGTTTGGCGTTGGAGTATAAAATGAAGCAGAACAAAAGGCTAACAGAGCTTTGTCCAGAGAACACACTGGTTATCGCAAACAACACAAGAGACTTTTCCAACAACGCATACACATCACCAGACGGTCAATACCAAAATCAGATTGATTATGTTCTTTGCAACCAAAGATGGAGAAGCTCTATACAGTCAGTAAAAACAAGACTTGGAACTGACTGTGGCTCAGATCATCAGCTCCTTATTGCAAAATGTAAGCTTAAATTGAAGAAAGTAGGGAAAACCTCCAGGCCATTCAGGTATGACCTAAATCAAATCCCTTATGATTATCCAGTGGAGGTGATGAATAGATTCAAGGGATTATATCTGGTAAACAAAGCTCCTGAAAAGCTATGGACAGAGGTCCATAACACTGCCTCCATACAGGAGGCAGTGACCAAACCATCCCAGAGAGAAAGATATGTGAGAAGGCAAAGTGTTTGTCTGAGGAGGCTTTACAAATAGCTGAGGAAAGAAGAGAAGTGAAAGGCAAAGCAGAAAGGGAGATATACCCAACTGAATGCCGAGTTCCAGAGAATAGCAAGAAGAGATAAGAAGACCTTCCTAAAAGAACAACGCAAAGAAATAAAGGAAAACAATAGCATGGGGAAGACTAGAGATCTCTTCAAGAAAATTGGAGATATCAAGGGAGCATTTCATGCAAGGATGGGCATGATAACGAACAAAACAGTAAGACCTAACAGATCAGAAGAGATGAAGAAGAAGTGGCAAGAATACACAGAAGAACTCTACAAGAAAAGTCTTAATAACTTGGATAACCACAATGGTGTGGTCATTCACCTGGAACATCCTGGAATGTGAAGTCAAGTGGGACTTAGGAAGCATTACTACAAAGTTAGTGGAGGTGAGGGAATTCTAGCTGAGGTATTTAAAATCCTAAAAGATGATGCTTTTAAAGTGTTGCACTCAATATGTCAGCAAATTTGGAAAACTCAGGAATGAACACAGACCTGGAAAAAGTCAGTTTTCATTACAATCCCAAAGAAAGGAATGTCAAAGAATGTTCAGACTACCATACAATTGTGCTTATTTCATATGCTAGTAAGGTTATGCTCAAAATCCTTCAAGCTAGGCTTCAGCAGTATGTGAACAGAGAATTTTCAGATTTACAAGCTGAGTTTCAAAGAGGCAAAGGAACCAGAGATCAAATTGCCAGCATTCTTTGGTTCTTGGAGAAAGCAAAGGAATTCAAGAAACACATCTACTTCTCCTTCACTGACTACACTAAAGCCTTTGACTGTGTGGATCACAACAAACTGGAAAATTCTGAGACAGGAGTACCAGACCACCTTACCTATCTCCTGAGAAGTCTGTATGTGGGTCGAGAAGCAACAGTTAGACCAGACATGGAACAATGGACTGGTTTAAAATTGGGAAAGGAGTATGACAAGACTGTATAGTGTCACCCTGTTTATTTAATTTCTATGCAGAGTACATCATATGAAATGCTGGGCCGGAGGAAGCACAAGCAGGAATCAAGATTGCCAGGAGAAATAAAAATGTCAGATATGCAGATGATACCACAGAAATGGCAGAAGGTGAAGAGGAACTAAAGAACTTGATAAGGGTGGAAGAGGAGAGTGAAAAAGCTGGCTTGAAACTCAACATTCAAGAAACTAAGATGATGGCATCCGGTCCCATCATTTCATGGCAAACAGAAGGGGGAAAAGTGGAAGCAGTGACAGATTTCATTTTCATGGCCTCCAAAATCACTGCAGATGGTGACTGCAGCCATGAAATTAAAAGATGCTTGGTCCTTGGAAGGAAATCTATGACAAACCTAGACAGTGTATTAAAAAGCAGAGATATTACTTTGCCCACAAAGTTTCATATAGTCAAAGCTATGATTTTTCCAGTAGTCACGTATAGATGTGAGAGTTGGACCAAAGAAGGCTGAACCCCAAAGAATTGATGCTTTCAAACTGTGGTGCTGGAGAAGACTCTTGAGAGCCCCGTGGACAGCAAGGACATCAAACCAGTCAATCTTAAAGGAAATCAACCCTGAATATTCATTGGAAGGGCTGACGCTGAACCTCCGATACTTGGGCCACCTGATGGGAAGAGCCTACTCATTGGAAAAGACCCTGATTCTGCGATAAACTGGAAGTGATAGGAGAAGTGGGTGGTGGAGGATGAGATGGTTAGATAGCATCACTGACTCAGTGGACATGAGTTTGAGCAAACTCAGAGAGATCGTGAAGGACAGTGGAGCCTGGTGTGCTGCAGTCCTTGGGGTTGCAAAGAGTTGGACACAACTGAGCAGCTGAATAACAACAAAGCAGGTGGTCATCTTTGCAATATAGTACTTGTACAGTGGTCATGAGAGAGTTGCAGTCTGAGTGGTTAGTATATCAAAGGTAGGGGATTTCCTTCCATCCCACAGCACCAGATCACTAAATAGTATTTGCTCCCACTCATCTGTGCATGGCCCATCACCTCTCAATGTGCAGCTAGGAGAGGAGACATAGCTTTGCAGATGTTGATTTCATTTTCCAGAAAGTTTTGCTCACCCATTTCAGCTGCCTCTCAAGTAGAGGGCCGGGGAAAGTCTGTTTTTTTCGATGCAGCTGCTATAAACCTCTGCCCGGGATGTGGTCTCAGGATGCTGAGTCTGTCTCTCTGCTCCTCCTCCTCAGACTCCCAGCTCCTTTTCCTCAGATTTCTCTTTGGCCACAGGAACTACTGTGGGTTACTGGTGCTATACAAACAAGCGAGCCCGCTCGAAGAGGGATCTGGAGGCCCCCCAGCTCCAAAGCAAATTCCATAATCAACTAGACTGAGTGATGTGTTTAGGAGGCCGAGGCTGATACAAACTGTAATTCACATTCCCTGGGCGCCCTGCTCTGTAATAAAGCCTGGATGTCAGGCAGCCCAGCCAAGAGCTAACATACCTGTTTGAACTAGTCTTGTGCCAATGGAAACACGTCAGAAAAGAAAAACATTTAGCCAACTGTCTAATGCAAATGGGTTCTTTTCAACCAAATGAAGAATGATCGCCTACACATGGCTATAGGAGTACGTTAAATGTTAATACATAATGAGGCATTGAGCCACTCTTTGGCATTCATGAGGTAATGTCCCTGTAAATAAATACAATGACAAGCTTTTAGACCCTAACTGGCCCACCCAGAGTCGGAACAGGGTCGAGTGGGGCTCATCTCCATCCTGCTGTGGGCGCGTGGGACCCACTCCAGGATGCTTACCCATCCCAGATCAGAACATGAAAATATTCAGCCTTTTCTGCGTGCAGTTAAGAGGTATTAATTTATAAGTGACCCTTTTTAATCAAAACTTTCATTGAAACACCATTTAGCACAAACCCCATCAACAAATTTCGAAATACAGA
Source organism: Bubalus bubalis (assembly GCF_019923935.1). Lineage (NCBI taxonomy): Eukaryota > Metazoa > Chordata > Mammalia > Artiodactyla > Bovidae > Bubalus > Bubalus bubalis. Next base: position 41,352,301 of record NC_059174.1, read on the forward strand.
TTTCCCTGCGAAAATAGCCCCATGTTGTCGTTTCCCAGTCAAATATGTATTTAGCCCCCCGAGAACCCCTTTGACTAAGCCAGCAGCTCCAGCATGCACAATGGTTTAATCGTATATTGTTCTCTGAGTACCAACCCTTTACAAATCATATGACATAAAAAGAAAAATAAGTAACATTGTAAAGACAGTAATGAGAACTGTTGAGCTAAAGTGCCTCTTAAAGAAATCCTAATAAATTCCAGAATTTCTAGTCTTCTGGCAAGCTTTCCATTTAGAACAAAATCAATGATCAATGGCTGCAACGCGCCAGCATCAGGCTTGCATGCCTCCAGAGCAGGGAAAACTCATAGACGAAAGATGACATTTCAGGAAAAAAAGCTGACATTGAGTCCATCACTGTCATCGCTTCTGCCATAAAGCAGCTTCAAATATTAAAACATTTTTCATCTGTGCTGCATTATTGGCACCAGAAATTGTTTTCTCTCTGTCTGGTGCGCACTTGAACTGCAGCAGCGCTCCCCGGAGACTCAGGATTGTTACCAAGGCCTCATAACATATTGGCAGTTGACGTGGTGGTGTTCGTGTACACTTGCCACTCACGCGGAGCCTCCCTTCCCCCAGCTCGCAGGCGCAAACCACAGGCTGCCCTGCGACGCTGGGCCCATGACCTGCCCACCAGGACCTGAGAGCCTGGGGACAGCTGCTGGGCTGGAGGCTGGATGCACGCACGTGCCCCCCGCCCCACCCCGCCCCGGGGCTCCCCAGGTTGCAACTGGCCTTCCTCTGGCCATGCCCCGCCCTTATCCCTGACTGGCCCCCAGGCTGCTCCTGCTCAGATCTGGCCTTTCTCAAGCAGCCCTAATCCCAGGAGGATGTCACAGTCCTTCGGAGTCACAGGCTTTGGCGGCAGAGGAAGTCTTTAACACCAGTCAGGCGTAAGCTGTTTTCCTTTCATTCTCATGCTTCTGTGTTAAGATTCAGAGAAATAAGGAGGGACCGTCCTCACAGCACTCACTGTTTATAGACAGTGACAGAGAGGCCAACCTAGAGGGGGACACATGGTCTGTTGTTGGAGGCTCATGGCTTGGAAGGGATCATGCTGCAGGAATGTGTGTGCCCTGGGTGATTGGCATCACCTGGTGTGGGGGGTGTCACTTTGACTATTCAATATAAAACATGCTCCTTGGGGACCAGTCAGTTGTTCCTGCATTGTGTCTTGAGCTTGAAGGAAGATAGATGAGGTGTGTACGGGAGAGGGGGACACCACGGGCCAATCCTAAGAGAACTGGTGCCAGGACCCTGGAAGCTTTTGTACACCTGTGGGCATTGATCCCTACATCCCCTCCCAGCCCTCACCTTAAAACGTTATCAGGATGTCTTTTCTCTCTCCATGAGAGAACCCAGCCTCATGGCCAGATCATCCTTTCCCAGGGGAGACTGTCCGGGGGTGGGTGGGGGGTGGTCAGGCCAAGCGATTTCTGCATGTCCAGGGGAGTTAGAGAGGGATGAGTGGGTGGCAGATAGCAGAGTCCCTGAGTGTCCTGACCAGGAACACCCTTGTGGCCTTTGGGCTGCTTTGTTTGGCCAAGTTGGGGGCACCCTGCCTAGAGAGTCAGGGGCAAGAAGAGCCAGGCAGACTGCTCACTCACACTTCAGGAGCTTAAATAATAAATATTTTAATTCTAATTAAAATTATAGAAAAAAATGAACTCTTAGGGTCCAAGGTTCTATTGTCATTATACCAATGTGGTTGTAAAGTAAAATTTTGAATATTTTTTATAGAGCAGGAGGCCCACAAGACAAAGATGTCTAGGACCCAATGAGGGTGGGGAGCACTCAGCCAGAGTTCCATGGATCGGTTGGGGTCTCCAATCCCTGGGGGTGGCCAAAGAGCCTCTGAGGAGGTCCTGCAGCAATGTCCTCATTCTGCTCTCAGAGCCAAGCCAGCTGGGCTTCTGAGCTGGACCCTCAGGTGGCAGAAGGGGTGGGAGGGCTGGTGGGAGGGAAAGCTGGGCTCCATTCCATCATCTACTTGGCTCAGCTGGAGGATGGATGCTGGGAGGAAGGAGGCATGTGTATCCCACAGATCTACTACCTGTTGTAGCCACACCTCTGAAATGCTGGAAGACCCCAGCTTGCAATCCAGGGAGCTGTGGCCCAGAAAGGAGATATAATGAGTCTATAAAGAATTGCATTTTGGCAAAAACATGTGATGAGCTGCAATAGATGACAGGTGTGATCCTGCTGGCATGATGGGGTGCTTCCTGGGGAGGGGCTTTGAGATGAGCCTGCTGGGAAGGCCCGTGTCAGTGAGAGGGCCTGGGAGACACCATCTGACCACTGCCACAGGGAGAGGCCAGAGCAACTTGAAAACCAGGGTGTCCTTGACTTCCAACGCACCTTCCTTCCCCAGAAGACACTCTCTGTGTGTTCGTGCCCACACCTCTGCTCTGGCCTCTCCCCTTTAGCAGATGATGGAGCACCCATGAGCCAGCACCCACCACCCTGGCAAGATCACTCCAGTTGGTTCTACCGCCAACTTGCTAGGTGGCTTCAAACACAGTGCTTAACCCCACAGAGGCTCATTTTCTCATCTGTTAACTGGAGCTCATGGTCCCCAGTCCCTGGTTATACAGTGGGTGCTTAGCAAACAGTAGCAACTCTGAGGAAGCACGGAGAAATGAACAGGTACAGACCTTCACATGGGGCTGCTTTCTCACTCACTTTGCAGGCCCCTTCCTGCCTCTCCTGCTTTTGGGCATTTTACATCTTAACAGGCACTTTTCCCAGTAACCAGACTTCAGCGTCACCCTTTAAATTTCCGACTGTCTTAGAATTCCCATCCACTGACCAAGGAGCAATCCAGATGCTTGCAACCCACTCTTTATGGCAGGAAAGTGTGCAAGTTTGCTTCTGCAGGAACATGGCGGGGGGGAGGCCAGGGAAGGGGTGAGCCTCACTCTGACTCTGAGGTCAGTGGTGCCCCCAGGACAGAGCAGAGCTCTGGCAGGGCTGGTACGTGGGGGAGAGGAAGGGCTGCTTCTGCATCTCCATTAGCCAACATGCAGGATTCAAGACGAAACAGGGCAGGCAGAACCAGATTGGGTTGGGGGAACAGGAGGGGGTGTGGCCAGGTCTGGGAGACAGACATCTGGTTCCCACTGCCGCCCAAGCACTTCCTGCTTTCCTTGCCTTTAATAAGCATGCCCACAGCAGAGGAGAGCAGCAGATAAAAACATGCCGGGTTTTGGCAGTTCAGGCGAGCGGAGGGTGGATTATCAGGGCATTTAGAAGAAGGGGAAGGGAAGGAAAAGTGGGAGAGACAGGAGACCACACAGGGAGACAATGCACAGAGCCGCGCAGCCATCTGCCGCGACTTCACATGCCGCTCCGGAAACTGACAGACACTCCTTTAGCAAGGCCCAGGCCCGTCAGATGAGTCAATCAATCAAAAAAATTCTTATGAAACTTAATCATAGAGGGTCGTGTTAGGGAGTGGGGAACAGATTAAATTACCACGGTATTAGATACGGGAAATGATTTCTGTCAAAACCATCTTTACTGCAATTATAATATGTTAATTATGTATTTCATTAAGTAAGTGGATTAGAGTCTGCACAGATGAAATCATGTGGAGGCTTTGAATCATTTGCCGAGCACGGTGGGAGGACTCCTGTGCGTGGAACCCAGTTAATTTGGAAAACTTTCACAGCCGAAAAGGAATTGTTTCCCTTCTTTTGTGACCCCAGCCCCCAGCCCTGGTGGAGGAGGTCCACAGCTCCTGCATTGCAAAAGGAGCATCCAGAGGCTGCTTCCCGGTGCTGGGTCTGCAGATGAACCCGTGTGTTGGGAGCCGGTCAGGGCAGCTTGCTTCTGCGAACGTCCAGTGGGCAAGATGATACTGCAGGCTTCCAGCATGCCCCTTCCCCATCTGCTGGCGATGCCTGGCTAAGTCCTCACAAGGTATACAGCTAACTGGCCATTGGTGCAGAGACGATGACCATGCTGAAGCCACTATGTGGTGTCGTGTGCCTATCATCTGACACCTTGTGATGTGTGTCTGCCTTTCCATCGACGCTGCCCATTGGAGGAGAGCCTGCTGTAGAGATGCACTGAAGTGGCATCTCCTTGCAGTGCAGAAGACCATCCCTTGATGGGCAGAGTGGCCCAGAGCCACAAGGCAGACACAACCAGATGTCTTCCAGCACACATCCCAAGACATCTTGTTTGATCCTCTCTCCCAGGTCCTTGCTGTTCTGGTAAGCCACTGGGAGCAGGGCTATTTTAGTCAACTGGTTTCCAGGCTCCTGACCATGGGGTTAAAGTAAGGAAGTGGGCTGAGGGCAAGACTGAACCACCTAAGACCTCTTGGACTATGTGGTACGGTCTGTCCCCCTTTGTCTGCTCCAGGCTGGAATCTGGTAGGACTGCCTAGCTCAGATCCACTTCAAGGACACGGAGGCCACCAAGGAGCAAACCCTCCATTGCTCTGCAGCTCCCCACCCACCATTCTGCTCTGGTTCTGAAGTCCCTCTGAGACTTGAGGGGTAGTTGAGTCATCAAGAGAAGAAAATAAGAGTTAATAATTATTTTCCCCCAAAAAGGAGGTGCCAGTACCTGTAAGTGTCCTGGGTCCCTGAGAATTTGGATATGACTAATAACCACAAGGGAGGTTTGACAAAGGGAAGGAAGGAGGGGAGGCAGGCAAGCAGGGCTTGCTGGGAGTGCATGGTGGCGTAAGTGACGGGAAAGGTTGGCTGATTTGATGAAAACCCCATCAGCCTCTCTGGGGAGATATTACTTTCCTCATTATTCCACTGATTGGCCTTATTTCATCTGAAGAATGCCACACATTCCTTAAGGCCTGGCAAGCCTCTTGAACAATATCCAGGAAAAAAAAATATATTATCACCTCCTTAATCGAAACAACAAGGAAATTAACACGAGTCATCTTCTTCCACAGGGATCAGTTGAAAGATCCACCCAAGTTCCTTTCTTCTAACCCAGGTACCGGCTCCTCAACCCCCAAAATTATCCAACAAATCTCTTAAATGTTATATACATAGGATGGTCATGGGAGGAGTTTGTTCTCCGATATGGCAGTGGCTGAGAGTGTTTTGTAAATCCCATAAGAAGAACAAAGGCTCAGCTGGGCCACCAGTACCTCTCTTTGCACAGAGGCAAAATCCTTGCGTGACTGGACGATTCAGGGAGAATGCAGTATTCCAGGACAGCTGGTCCCGATACAGGAGAATCAGCGTCACTCCTCACACTCCGAGGCTTTGCTTCCCAGCACAACAACAGGGAGGGAAGTACAAAACACACTTGTGAATTTCAGACTCAGACTGGCATTATCAATGGCCTGGAGCTTGCAATAACTGTTAATTAAGTGCATTTTTTCATTATTCTTTAGCAAAGAAGTAAGATTTAATGATGTAAGTTAACAATGGATGATAATTTAAAGTCGTGACAATAGTTTAATTATTCGCACACATACAAAAGTTAACTTCATAACTTATTTCTTTGTGAGAACAAGTTCATTTAAAATATTTTGAACTGTGCATACAATTACCACTTAGACTCTTTCCTTCATGGCTTTGTAGAGACAAAGAGTCAATTCTGCCTGTAAATTTCTCACTAGACAGTTCTACAGACTAAGAATTCTGTCTCACACACACACGTACCAAAAAAAAGATAAAAGAAAAGTCCCATCATTGAGTTTTGCTTAGAATTTGTTGAGGACTCAAGAAAGGGATGTGTGGTTTTGTGTTACATGTGTGTCTTTGCAATAGAATGGAAACCCAACTCCCCTAAACAAGGATGTATGAGTGTGAATGTGCATGTGTATATGTGTGAAGGGTGATCCTGGTGTGTGTGTGTGTGTGTGGTGGGGGGTGAACCTTTCCTTTGTCAGCCCATCTGAAAAGGCCTGATTTCTATTTCTCCAGGGTGACTACCAAGAATTAGAGGTGGTGTATGTGTGGGGGTAGGCGTAGGGTTGGGTTGGTATACAGCTTCAGGGTAGCTGGAAAGAAAAGGACAAATGGATACTGGAATTGGAGGATATCCCCTCAAATCCAAAGCCTCTGGGTGGTCTGGGATGATATAATTCTAGTCTGACTGAGTACTAAAGCCATGGAAACTTACCTAGGATGTTCAGATGTGCCAAAGCACCAGGGCTCTGGGATGGAGCCAGCATCATTGCAAGGGATTTGGCTAGGGATGCAGCAGGACTTCCACAATTCTTCCACTCCTCCTGAATTGTCGGTCGTGGAAAAATGCAGAAGTCAGCCATGCCCAGTGACCCCATCCATCTCAGGTCCTCACCTGATCTTCACTTCCTCGAGAGCCAATAGCAGCTCCAGCGCATTTACAGAACCCGCTGGAGGGGCACCTGGGGCACCATTGCCAGATCCAAGTCTTCATACTCTTGTCTTCAAAGGAAACATCTCAAAACATTGCTAGAACCAAGGAAGTAAAACTATGGTTACATCACCCCGGTGTCAGTGTTCAGATGAAAATACTGCAATATTATCAGACACGCAGATAACTTTCCCAAACTACCCAATACCGATATATTGTTGAACATGTGGTTAATCAAATATAACAACTCCATCCAGTCTCTCTTTTTGATGATTCACTCCTCAGTGTAATTGTCTCACTAGACAATTTTATCAATGGGGAATTTTTTTGGCCAAAGTAATAATAATCCTGCCTTTGATATTCAGCTGTTTACCATGGTCTGGTGTGTCACGTAGCTACAGCTGATGCTACTGTGTGATGTATAAGATAGTGATGTGGAAAGACCAGTTTTCTACCATGATTGCTTTTCACAGACAGACATTTTAAAAAGACTATAACACAGCACTCAATATTCCTCCTGAAAAATGAAGACCCTCTTCAAAAGAGAAAAGTTATGCATGAAATTTAGCACTGTTCCTCTCCTCTTAGTTGAGTTATAAGCAGAGGAAGGGGTGGAGGGGCACTTATTTGAGCTGAGAGTGAAATGCCATTGGGGTATCTGAAAGAATATTGATGACTGAGACCATCAGACCAGAAACTTCTGGAAGGTGTTCAATAAAGAGCATGGGGAGAGTGGGATGAATGTAGAAACTAGCATCAACATACATATACTATCAGGTGTAAGATGGATAGCTGGTGAGAAGTTGCTCAGGGAGCCCAGTCTGGCCCTCTGTGATGACCTGGAGGGATGGGATCGGGGGAGGGAGGGGATGTATGTATAATCATGGCTGATTTGTGTTGTTGTATGGCAGAAACCAACACAATATTGTAAACATTTTAAAAAATATATTTAAATTAAAAAAAGAGCATAATTTGTTGGTTGGATATCCCCTTACTCTCTAAAATTGTTCCACATATTGGGTGCTCTTTGTCACCCAATCTTCTTTTGTTTTGCTTTGTAATTACCACCAAGTAACCTTTTCCTGGTTGTTCTTGGAAGTATTACCTGTTTGTCTGTCTTGCCTTCCAGAATGTGAACAGCAAGAGATTTGTCTTTCTTATTCATCACGGCATCATGTGCCTCAAAAGTACCTGGCTCGTAGTAGAGTATTCAGTAAATATCTGTTGAACCCATGAATAGATATGTGTGTGTTCAGTGTGTTGGTTGTGAGATAATCTTTCCCCCTCCCTCAATCTATAGGTGTGTTGACACAACTGAACTGATGAAGAGATTATGAGAACATAACCTACCATGGATAGAGTTTTTGGCCCAATTCTTGGCCCCTCTCTGTGTTCAGCTCTTTGCCAAATGAGTTTATAGTTCCTCCCATTAATAGATTGGGACATATTTCCCCACCTATTGACCTTGTATTTGACCAGGAGCCTGGCTTTGGCCAATGGAATGAGGTGGAAGGGACATTGCACCAGTTCTGAGCTTCGGACTTGAGACATGTGTGTGTTTCTGCTCATCTCTTGTGCTGCTATCACCACCATGCGAAGAGCACGTCCAAGCTAGCTCGTTGGTTCAAGGAGGAAAATATAAGACACTTAGAGCAGAGGCACCCAACTGAGTTCAACCTAGATGGGCTGAGCCCCAGCCAACCCATGGCTACATGATCTATATAAATGCTTGGTGCTGGGCACCATGGTATCCTGCTCTTGTCTGTTGAGCAACAATGCAAGTGGATACATGATCTTCTTCTGTCTCAACTGTGTCGCAGTCAGTCTCCTGGATGAATGATCATGCACATGACACTGAGTTGGCCAAAATGACCAAAGTAGACTTCCTTGTGTCAAAGCCAGGACACCCACCCTTCATCCCTCAGTAGACAGCAGGGCAAACAGAAGAGTATCCGTGCTACAGAATGAGCTGGGCCAGTGCCGAGCACTGTTCTTGCCCCTTCCCATGCGTTGTCTCATTTAGTCCCCAAGGCTACTGTGTCCCTACCTCACAGATAAAGATACTGGGCTTACCGAGGGCCATCATTTACCCCAGTCCCCACATCTGGGAAGAGAAACCTACAAAGAGTCTTTTTACTGTGGTCCTCAGAGACCATCCCAGTAAGAAGGACCAAGTTTGTTTGCAATCAGGGTAAATGAGAGAAAGCAGAGCTAACCTGCCAGTAAGGATCAGGTGGGACTGCCTCTTTCAGCTCCAGTTCAAGGACACAGAGGCCACCAAGGAGCAAATCCTCCTTCCCTCCATAGCAGCAGTACCATCATCCCTCACCACAAATCATTATTCTCTGGTTCTAAAACCTCCCTGAGATTTGAGGGACATAAAGAGCCATAAAGGAAAGAAAAGAAGTTAATAATTATTTTTCAAAAATAGGAGGCATCCCATCACCCATAAATGGCCCAGGTCCCTGAGAATTTGCAATCTTACCCACTCTCTATACTCTCTCCCATTTCCAGAGTAGCCTGAAGTTAATGGTGGTTTTGGCTTCAGTTAGACATGCCTCCATGCTCTCCCAGAGACCATGTTACTTGGACAAAGAATATTTGTCCTAGAACCATTTGCATTTCTGTCCGCTTACTTGCCTTAGATAACCTTCTCCAACACAGAGCAGTACATTGCATAAGGAATATTGGAATTCTGCCTTCAGATGATAGCATTTTTAAAACAAAGACATAACCATAAGTCCAATTTGTTTCTTTGCCAGGCTCTTCAAACACAGTTTTGTTGTGTGAAACTGATCATCCCCTCGAGAAACAGAATAATTATGACTTGAGTTTGATGCTGCATTTTTAAGTATCAGCCGTTCATCCAGTAGACTTCTACTGAGTGCCCACTGTGACCCAGGTAGCCTGCTCAGGCCTAAGAGTCCAGAGATGTCTTCTTAAAACCGTGACTGTTTGTCTGGAAGCATTTCAGAATAGATGCCATTTGTCATCACCGCTCATTGGAAGACTTCAGACACTAGCCTAACGCCTCAGTTTCTTCGGCCCTTCATGACTCGATATGTAGCCTACCTTCCAGACCGCCACCTTTTGCCAAATCTGTTTCCCTAGCCCCAAATGTCCTCCTCCATTTCTCTCTACTTGGTATGTTCCTACTTTCCAAGACACCAAGCAGAGTGGGCATCACCCAAATTGCCGAGGGCCTGTATAGAACAAAATGCTGGAGGGGAGGCAAATCTGCTCTCTGTTTGAGTTGGGATTGGCATCTTCTCCTGCCCTTGGATCTTGGCACTTCTGGTTCTCAGGACTTCAGATTTGGATTGAATTACACCACTGGCTTTCCTGGTACTTCTACTTGCAGGCAGAAGAGTGTGGAACTTCTTGGTCTCCATAATTACATAGGCCAATTCCTATAATAAATCTTCTATAATATTGTTTTATATATATATATATATATGCATACACATACATACATTTCCTATGAGTTCTATTTCTCTGGAAAACTCCAGTAATATGGTTCTGAAGTTCAGGGGGTCTTTATTCTCCCACTGCCTGGAGCAGAACTCATCACAGCCCCGTAATGACACTATTATGAATGATACATGCTCTATTGCATTTGAATATACTTTGAATAATGGTCACATTGCATTGCGTTTCTTTTACCCATCTGTCTCACTTATCGAAGTGTGGACCTCTTGAAGCTGGGGACCATGTTGTAAGAATCTCAGCTCCTGGCACATAGCAGATATGAAGTAGAAATAAATGAGCAGATGTGATTCACATACTTATTCTGCTTATTGTTTGTCTACTTCCCATTAGATTGCATGCTCCAAGAAGACAGGAAGCTTTATTGGTTGCAGTCAGTGGCAACATCTGACACATATTCAATGCTTAATAAAAGCTGTTAGCTGAATGAATGACTAGGAGAAAGTGAGATTTTTCAGAATTTAGGTAACAGTTAACCCAGTCTCCAAATGTTGCATTTTCCTAAGGGAGTCTTCCCTATTCTAATGACCACTGCTCTCTGTATAAAAACACTCATGCTATCCCCAGTGTGGCAGGACCTCCTATCTCTATCCTGGTTGGTCAGGAGCAAGGACGGATATCAGATAACCATTCAGGGTGTCTATTGAAAGTGAAGAGACTTTCACTTCTGGGTCATTATCCACCTGCAGAAGCAGAAAGATCTTTATGAAAATGCCATCTCCTCTGGTGATCACATCTCCGGAAATGATGTTATGAGGCCAGGAAATTGATTTCTTGCATTGCAAAATCATTCCTGGGGTCATCAATGTCAAAGCCAACTGGTTCATGGATTTCCTTTTTTCCTCCTAGGTGGTGGTGGTTTAGTCGCTGAGCCATGTCCGACTCTTATGACCCCATGGACTGTAGCCCGCCAGGCTTCTCTATCCGTGGGATTCTCCAGGCAAGAATACTGGATTGGGTTGTCATTTCCTTCTTCACGGGATCTTCCTGACCCAGGAATCGAACCTGGGTGCCCTACATTGCAGGCAGATTCTTTACTGATTGAGCTATGAGGGAAGAATTTTTCCTTTCTCTCTCTCTCTCTCTCTCTCTCTCTCTCTATATATATATATATATATATATATATATACATATATATAAAATAAAGAGCAGTGCTTTTGTGAGTTAAGCTTAATAAGTTGTGATCACATGAAGTTCATCCTTTGAAATAAGTATCATGGCTTAACACAAGAAACCAGCCTTACCTCCTTCCTCAGTCGTGACTTGCAAGCTAGGAGCAGAAAGTGGCTGGGCACACAGGAACCAACCTGCAGGCACCTTCTGCTTCCCCATGTGACCAGGTCAAGGAGTTCTTCTTGTAGTGGCTATGAGATTGAAGGAAAAACAGGCATTTTTCTGCATGACAGTAGAGCCATAAAATGGTATGAGCATTTCAGAGAACAATCTGGCTGTAGGTATTGAACTGACACTCTAATTCAGCAATTTTTCATAGGAATTTAATTTAGAGAAATTCTCTTACAGATATATGGAAGGGTCCATATGAGAAGTGCATTACAGGATGCTTGTAATACAAGGACAAACGGTTTGACATGAGTAAAGTAGTGGATAAAAATTCTTGCTGTCTTTGGAGAGTGGAATACTATAGAGTAGCTAAAATGGATGAACTAGAGTGGGAGGCAGGCTGAATCTTTGGCATCTGTTTTTGTAAATAAAGTTTTATTGGAAGACAGTTACACCCATTTATTTACATACTATCTATGACAATATTCACATAGGTGCTGCTTTTGTCCTAGACACACAGAGTTGAGTAGTTGAGACATAGCTCATATGATCTGTAGAGCCTAAAATATTTACTCTTTGGTCTTTTCCAGAAAAGTGTGCTGATTCTTCTTAAAATAAAACTGTCTAGCTCATGGCTAGAGAGGGAAAACAACTTTGAAAGAAAAGGGTAGATTGTACTGTGATATGTTACAACACTGTTTATGTAAATTAAACACAAGAATACTTGACAATGCCCATAAGTATGTGGAAGTGGCACCAATGGGCTAGAAGGATGTCTACCTAGTTCATAATTCTTTTTTAAATTAATATTACATTTTATTGATGTGAGAGACAGTGAAAATATTTGCATTGCAAGTAAGACTATATTATAAAAATATAGTGCCTCTGTCAAACTAGGAAATAATATGGAAGTGAATAAGATTTATCATTCATTGGTGGTATATAAAATTCAGCGCAAAGATCAAAGGGTCAATGTTCTGACACATTAGGCATAGCTCCTTAGAAATCTTTGAGGATTGCTTTTTTTATTGAAGTTACAGATAATTTACAATGTGTTGATTTCAAATCTATAGCAAAGTAATTCAGTTACACACACACACACACAAATGCATATATATATATATATATATATATTATTTTTTAGATCTTTTCCACTAAGATTATTACAAGATATTGAGTGTAGTTCCCTGCTGTTTACCTATTTTATGTAACAGTTCAGTCGCTCAGTCGTGTCTGACTCTTTGCGATCCCATGAATCACAGCACACCAGGCCTCCCTGTCTATCACCAACTCCCAGAGTTCACTCAGGCTCACGTCCATCGAGTCAGTGATGCCATCCAGCCATCTCATCCTCTGTCATCCCCTTCTCCTCCTGCCCCCAATCCCTCCCAGCATCAGAGTCTTTTCCAATGAGTCAACTCTTCACATGAGGTGGCCAAAGTACTGGAGCTTCAGCCTCAGCATCATTCCCTCCAAAGAAATCCCAGGGCTGATCTCCTTCAGAATGGACTGGTTGGATCTCCTTGCAGTCCAAGGGACTCTCAAGAGTCTTCTCCAACACCACAGTTCAAAAGCATCAATTCTTTGGTGCTCAGCCTTCTTCACAGTCCAACTCTCACATCCATACATGACCACAGGAAAACCCATAGCCTTGACTAGATGGACCTTTGTTGGCAAAGTAATGCCTCTGCTTTTGAATATGCTATCTAGGTTGGTCATAACTTTCCTTTCAAGGAGTAAGCGTCTTTTAATTTCATGGCTGCAGTCACCATCTGCAGTTATTTTAGTAGTGTGTATATATTAATCCTAGGCTTCCCAGGTGGCTCTAGTCGTAAAGAACTCGCCTGCTAATGCAGAAGACACAAGAGACAGGGGTTTGATTCCTAGGTTGGAAAGATCCCCTGGAGGAGGAAATGGCAACCCACTCCATTATTCTTGCCTGGAGAATTCCACAGAGAAGACTGACCGGCTATGGTCCATAGGGCAGCAATGAGTTGGATATGACCAAAGTGACTTAGCATTCATGCACACACATGTTAATCCCAAACTCCTAATTTATCTCTCTCATACTGACTCTCTCCACTGCACCCTGTTATCCACTTTGGTAGCCATAAGTTTGTTTTCTATGTCTGCAAGTTTATTTTTGTTTTGTAGATAAATTCATTTGTATCATTTTTTTAGATTCCGAATATGTGGCATATAATATTTGTCTTTCTCTGTAAGATTTACATCACTTAATATGATAATTTCTAGTTGATCTATGTTGCTGCAAAAGGCATTATTTCATTCTTTTTATGGCTGAGTAATATTCCAGTGTGTGTGTGTGTGTGTGTATACCATATCTTTATCTATTCATCTGTTAATGGGTATTTAGGTTGCTTCCATGGTTATTGTAAATTGTGCTGCAATGAACATTGGGGGTGTGTGTATCTTTTTAAATTATTTTCTCTGAATATACATTCAAGAGTGGGATTGTTGGATCATACAGCAACTCTCTTTTTAGTTTTTTAAGGATCTTCCATACTGTTTTACATAGTAACTTCACCAATATACATGTCCACCAACAGCGTAGGAGGGTTTCTTTTCCTCTATATCCTCTCTATTTGAGACTTTTTAATAAAGGCCACTCTGACTGGTGTGAGATGAACCAATGCAACCCCATTGCAGTTTTGATTTGCAGTTCTATAATAATTTGGAAAACTCAGCAGTGGCCACAGGACTGGAAAAGGTCAGTTTCATTCCAATCCCAAAGAAAGGCAATGCCAAAGAATGCTCAAACTACTGCACAATTGCACTCATCTCACACGCTAGTAAAGTAATGCTCAAAATTCTCCAAGCCAGGCTTCAGCAATGTGTGAACCGTGAACTTCCTGATGTTCAAGCTGGTTTTAGAAAAGGCAGAGGAACCAGAGATCAAATTGCCAACATCCGCTGGATCATGGAAAAAGCAAGAGAGTTCCAGAAAAACATCTATTTCTGCTTTATTGACTATGCCAAAGCCTTTGACTGTGTGGATCACAATAAACTGTGGAAAATTCTTCAAGAGATGGGAATACCAGACCACCTGATCTGCCTCTTGAGAAATCTGTATTCAGGTCAGGAAGCAACAGTTAGAACTGGACATGGAACAACAGACTGGTTCCAAATAGGAAAAGGAGTTCGTCAAGGCTGTATATTGTCACCCTGTTTATTTAACTTATATGCAGAGTACATCATGAGAAACGCTGGACTGGAAGAAACACAAGCTGGAATCGAGATTGCCGGGAGAAATATCAATAACCTCAGATATGCGGATGACACCACCCTTATGGCAGAAAGTGAAGAGCCTCTTGATGAAAGTGAAAGAGGAGAGTGAAAAAGTTGGCTTAAAGCTCAACATTCAGAAAACGAAGATCATGGCATCCGGTCCCACCACTTCATGGGAAATAGATGGGGAAACAGTGGAAACAGTGTCAGACTTTATTTTGGGGGGCTCCAAAATCACTGCAGATGGAGACTGCAGCCATGAAATTAAAAGACGCTTACTCCTTGGAAGGAAAGTTATGACCAACCTAGATAGCATATTCAAAAGCAGAGACATTACTTTGCCAACAAAGGTCCGTCTAGTCAAGGCTATGGTTTTCCCTGTGGTCATGTATGGATGTGAGAGTTGGACTGTGAAGAAGGCTGAGCGCCGAAGAGTTGATGCTTTTGAACTGTGGGTGTTGGAGAAGACTCTTGAGAGTCCCTTGGACTGCAAGGAGATCCAACCAGTCCATTCTGAAGGAGATCGGCCTGGGATTTCTTTGGAAGGAATGATGCTAAAGCTGAAACTCCAGTACTTCGGCCACTTCATGCGAAGAGTTGACTCATTGGAAAAGACTCTGATGCTGGGAGGGATTGAGGGCAGGAGGAGAAGGGGAAGACAGAGGATGAGATGGCTGGATGGCATCACTGACTTGATGGACATGAGTCTGAGTGAACTCTGGGAGTTGGTGATGGACAGGGAGGCCTGGCGTGCTGCGATTCATGGGGTCGCAAAGAGTCGGACACGACTGAGCGACTGATCTGATCTGATCTAATAATTAGTGACTTTAAGCATCTTTTCATGTGTTTGTTGGCCATCTGTATATCTTTTGAGAAATATCTGTTTAGGTCTCTGCCCATTTTTTGATTTTTTTTTTTATATTAAGCCATATAAAGTGTTTGTATATTTTGGAAATCAATCCCTTGTTGGTAGCATCTTTTGAAAATATTTTCTCCCAGTCCGTAGGTTGTCTTTTCATTATGTTTATAGTTTCCTTTGCTGTGCAAAAGCTTTTAAGTTTAATTAGGTCCCATTTGTTGTTGTTTTTTTTTTTTCCCCATTACTGGAGGAGACAGATCCAAAAATATAGTGCTGCAATTTATGTCAAAAAAAATGTTCTGCCTATGTTTTCCTCTAGGAATTTTATAGTATCTTATTTTCTATTTAGATTTTTAATCCATTTTGAGTATATTTGTTTGTATATGGTGTTAGAGAATGTTCAATTCTTTTACATATACCTGTCCAGTTTTCCCAGTAACACTTATTGAAGAGACTGTCGTTTCTTCATTGTATATTCTTGCTTCCTTTGTCATTGATTAATTGACCATGGGTTCTTGAGTTTACTTCTGGGTTTTCCATTCTGTTCTATTGATCTATATGTCTGTTTTTGTGCCAGAACCAAACTGCTTTGATTACTGTAGCTTTGTGGTATAGTCTGAAGTCAGGGAGCATGATTTCTCCAGCTCCATTTTTCTTTCTCAAGATTGTTTTGATTATTGGGGTATTTTGTGTTTTCATACAAATTTTTAAAAATTTTGTTCTAGTTCTGTGAAAAATTCCATTGGAAATTTGATAGGGAGTGTACTGAATCTGAAGATTGCCTTGAGAAGTATGGTCATTTTAACAATATTTATTTTTCCAATCCACAAACATAGTATATCTTTTCATTTGTTTGAGTCTTCTTCAATTTCTTTCATCAGCATCTTATATTTTTTGGAGTACAGATCCTTTACTTCCTTATATAGATTTGTTCTGATGAATTTTATTCTTTGTGATATGGTGGTAAATGGGATTGTTTCTTTACTTTATTTTTGTGGTATTTTTTGTTAGTGTGCAGAAATGCAAGATTTCTGTATACTAATTTTGTATCCAGCAACTTTACCAAAATCATTGATGATCTCTAATGGTGCTGCAATTCATGGGGTCGAAAAGAGTCGGACACGATTGAGAGACTGAACTGAACTGAATAGTTTTCTGGCAGCATGTTTAGGATTTTCTATGTATAGCATTGTATTGTCTGCAAACAGTGTCAGTTTTACTTCTTTTCCAATTTAAATGACTTTTATTTATTTTTCTTCATTGATTGCTGTGACTAGGGCATCCAAAACTATGCTGAACAAAAGTGGCAACAGTGGACATCCTTGTCTTGCTCCTGATCTTAGAGAAAAAGTTTTTTTGGCCTGAGTAAGATATTACAGTGGGCTTCCCAGGTGGCACTTGTGGTAAAGAACCCGCCTGCCCATGCAGGAGACCTAAGAGATGTATGCTTGATCCCTGGATTGGGACGACCCCTTGGAGAAGGGCATGGCAACCCACTCCAGTATTCTTGACTGGAGAATCTCATGGATAGAGGAACCTGGCAGGCTACAGTCCATAAGGTCACACAGAGTCAGACACAACTGAAGTGAGTTAGTGCACGCGTGCACACACACACACACTCTCTCTCTCTCTCTCTCACAGGATGTTACATATGGATTTGTCATACATGACCTTTATTATGTTGAGGTATGCTCTCTCTATGCCCACTTTCTGGAGAGTTTTTGTCATAAATCATTTTGAATTTTATCAAAAGATTTTTTTCTGCATCTGTTGAGATGATCATATGGTTTTCATTCCTCCATTTGTTGATACAATGTACCACATTGATTGGTTTATGGATACTGAGGAATCTTTGTATCCCTGTGGTAAATCCCACTTATTCATGATGTATGATCCTTTTAAAATATAGTTGGAATTAGTTTGCTAATAATTTATAGAGGATTTTTTGCATCTATGGTCATCAGTGGAGAAGGCAATGGCAACCCACTCCAGTACTCTTGCCTGGAAACTCCCATGGACGGAGGAGCCTGGTGGGCTACAGTCCATGGGGTCGCTAAGGGTCAGACACGACTGAGCAACTTAACTTTCACTTTTCACTTTCATGCATTGGAAAAGGAAATGGCAGCCCACTCCAGTGTTCTCGCCTGGAGAATCCCAGGGATGGAGGAGCCTGGTGGGCTGCTGTCTATGGGATTGCAAAGACTCAGACACGACTGAAGTGACTTAGCAGCAGCATGGTCATCAGTGGTATTGGCCTGTAATTTTCTTTTATTCATTATGCTTTTGTCTTGTTTTGGTATCAGGGTGATGGTGGCCTCATAGATTGAGTTCAGTAGTATTTCTTCCTATGTAATTTTTTGGAATAGTTTCAGAAGAAGTGTTTACTCTTCTCTAACCATCACTTACTGAGAAATAGATGGGGAAACAGTGGAAACAGTGTCAGACTTTATTTTTTCAGGCTCCAAAATCACTGCAGATGGTGACTGCAGCCATGAAATTAAAAGACGCTTACTCCTTGGAAGGAAAGTTATGACCAACGTAGATAGCATATTCAAAAGCAGAGATAGTACTTTGCCAACAAAGGTCTGTCTAGTCAAGGCTGTGGTTTTTCCAGCGGTCATGTATGGATGTGCAAGTTGGACTGTGAAGAAAGCTGAGCGCTGAAGAATTGATGCTTTTGAACCGTGGTGTTGGAGAAGACTCTTGAGAGTCCCTTGGACTGCAAGGAGATCCAACCAGTCCATTCTAAAGGAGATCGGTCCTGGGTGTTCATTGGAAGGACTGATGCTGAGGCTGAAACTCCAATACCTTGGCCACCTCATGTGAAGAGTCGACTCATTGTAAAAGACCCTGATGCTGGGAGGGATTGGGGGCAAGAGGAGAAGGGGATGACAGAGGATGAGATGGCTGGATGGCATCACCAACTCGATGGACATGAGTTTGGGTGAACTCTGGGAGTTGGTGATGGACAGGGAGGCCTGGCGTGCTGCGATTCATGGGGTTGCAAAGAGTCAGACATGACTGAGTGACTGAACTGAACTGAACTGAACTGAAATGCTTGGTAGAATCCACCTGTGAAGTCATCTGATCCTGGACTTTAGCTTGCTGGAGGTTTTTAAATTACTGATTCAATTTCAATACTGGTAATTGGTCTATTCATATTTTCTATCCCCGGTTCAGTTTTGAGTGATTGTAGCTTTCTAAGAATTTGTCCATTTCTTCTAGGTTGTCCATTTTATTGGTGTATAGTTGCTTCCTAGTAGTCTCATGATCCTTTGTATTCCTGGGGTATTGGTTGTAACTTTTCCTTTTTCATTTCTGATTTTGTTGATTTGGGACCTCTCCCTTTTTTCTAGATAAGTTTGATTAAAAGTTTATCCATTTTGTTTATCTTTTCAAAGAACCAGCTTTTAGTTTTAATGATTTTTGTTTTTTCAATCTCTTGTTTATTTCTGCTCTGATCTTTATGATTTCTTTCCTTCTACTAACTTTGGGTTTTATTTGTTATTCTTTCTCTGATTTCCTTAGGTGTAAGTTTAAGGTGCTTCTTATTTCCTGGCCTAGTTTATAATTCTAAATGCCCATGGGAGGGCCAGAGGAGAATGGGCTCGGGTTGAGAGGAATCAAAGTGTACAGAAAGATAATAATTTTTCCTTTTAGTACATGGACTTCAAATAGATAGGACAAAATTGTGCTCCCCAGGGCAGATGGGAGGATCAATACAGTTTCCAGGGCACAGGTTTGGTGAATGAGGCCCAGGCTACTTTGAACCCGCACCCCCGTCCTGCCGCCGTACCTGCTCTCCAGGCACTGTGAGCAATCTCACCAACTGTTAAGGGACAGCTCTGATCTAGGGACTAAAAGTAAGAGGGATCAACATGTTTTAGACAAATAAACAATTGGAATTCATAGCAGAAGTGCATGTGAATATATAATTGAGAATGGCCTGATTGCGTTGCTCTACTGCTAACACGTGTGTGTGCGTGCTAAGTCCCTAAGTCTTGTTCGGCTCTTTGTGAACCCGTGGACTGTGGCCTGCCAGGCTCTTCTGTCCATGGGATTTCCAGGCAAGAATACTGGAGTGGGTTTCCATTTCCTCCTCCAGGAGATCTTCCAAACCCAGGGATCGAACCCACATCTCATGCATGTCCTGCGTTGGCTGGCAGATTCTTTACCACTGAGCCACATAGGAGTGCCTGCTGCTAATATCACCAGACAGAGTTACTGTGGGAATCATCTCAGTTTGCAGAGTCCAAAACGGCAGCCATGAGCCCTGCATGGCTATCAAGCATCCGAAATGTGATTTGGCTGGTATAAAATGTGCTATCAACATGCTGGATTTCAAGCAGTATGAAAAAAATGAAGAATGTAATGGATCTCATTAATAATTTGTCATACTGATTGATTTGAAATGATAATATTTTGATATCAGTTTATTCATTTTCTATTTCAGCTATAACAAATTATTACGAAGTAGGTGGCTCAAAATAACCTGAATGTGTGACCTTACAGTTTCGTCAGTTAGAAGAGCAACCCAGGACTTACTGGGCTAAGATTATGGTGTCAGCAGGGCTGTATTCCATCTTGGAGTCTAGGAGAGAATCTCTTTCCTTGCCTTTTCCAGCTTCCAGAGGTGGCCCACCTCCCATGGCTCACCTTCTATCTTCCATCCTACAAGAGCTGGACAATTTCCTCTCCCGTGGCATCACCCTGACCTTCTCTTCTGCCTCCCTCTTCACTTTCAAGAACCCTTGTGAATGCATTAGGCCCACTCAGACAATCTAGAAAATAACTGTATCTTAAAATCAGCTGATTAGTGAACTTAATTCCATCTGTAACCTCAAATCTCTTTTTCCACATAATGTACAATATTGCAGACTTTCAATATCTTTGAAAGGATCTTTACTTTGCCTCTCACTGTTGAGCTAAATGTGAAGTGAAAGTCATTCAGTTGTGTCTGACTCTTTGTGACCACATGGACTATAGTCCATGAAATTCTCCAGGACAGAATACTGGAGTGGGTAACCTTTCCCTTCTCCAAGGGATCTTCCCAACCCAGGGAATGAATGCAGGTCTCCTGCATTGCACGTGGAATCTTTACCAGCTGAGCCACAGGGGAAGCCCAAGAATACTGGAGTGGGTAGCCTATCCCTTTTCCAGCAGATCTTCCCAACCCAGGAATCAAACTGGGGTCTCCTGCATTGCGGGCAGATTCTTTACCAACTGAGCTAGCAGGGAAGGCTGATATAACTTGCTGCTGCTGCTGCTAAGTTGCTCCAGTCGTGTCCGACTTTGTGTGACCCCATAGACGGCAGCCCACCAGGCTCCCCTGTCCCTGGGATTCTCCAGGCAAGAACACTGGAGTGGGTTGCCATTTCCTTCTCCAATCATTAAAGTGAAAAGTGAAAGTGAAGTCACTCAGTCGTGTCCAACTCTTCGTGACCCCATGGACTGCAGCCCACCAGGCTCCTCTCTCCATGGGATTTTCCAGGCGAGAGTACTGGAGTGGGGTGCCATCACCTGCTCCGTGATATAACTTATTTGAGCTAACTATATCTTTTTTGAGCTGAATAAGATAAAATAAATTTCATTACAAGAAAAGTTAAAATTACCTATTAGGCTTTCACTCTATTTCTATTGAACAGCACTACTCTGAGACAACACATGGAGGTGCTTTGCTGACTATAAAGGGCATTGATGACAGAGAATGTTAGTTTAAAAAACAACGAAAACTATTTTCCTCAAAGTTGCTCTTAAAGGTAACAGAAACATACCTCAGCCCACAGATATAAATAATACCAAAAATAGCTTACTTTTTTTGAGAGTTTACTATGTGCCAGAACCTGTGCTTAGATATTAATTTGTTTCATTTATATATTAATCCAGAGACAGGTACTGTTGCTATTTACCTATCACAAGTAAGGCTGCCAAGGCACAGAGAGGTTAAGTAATTTGCCCAAAGTCACACAGCCAACATGTAGAGCCAAGATACTACTCGTTGGACTCCAGAGTCTTCCCTCTAAGAACTGTGCATGTGCTAATGGTCAGTTTGCATTCTAAGATGCATAAAGTATCCTGGTCTTATAAACAACTTGTAGAGGCTGGTATTCTGGGGCCCACCAGCCTCTCCACCAAGGAACAGCAAATGACACCTTTCCTTGGTGTAGCCTGTCAGGGTGCCTAACACTCTGATCATAAAATATACACATATATAATTTAAATATCTCTATATATGCTTAAAATATTTGTATATGTTCAAATGCAGATATATACTTTAAATATCTTTTTATAACTCCTGATAGACGTGTGTGTAAATTTCTCATGCATTCCCTTACTTTTCTCATTTATTTCATCCAACTCCTTCCCTCTCTCAGAAGTTCTCTCTACAGCTCAAGATTTCTTTACATAGTTCCAAAGTCAGTGAAATTTTATTTAACATTTATTTATATGCGCCTTAGTATTTCTATATATAGATATGTAAAGATATATTTGTTACACACACGCACACATCTCACTTTGAATAGCCCCTGGTGACCACATGTGCGACGTCTATGTCTTTGTATGTGCACATACACTTAAAAACATCCATTTCACCAAGGGAAACATCTTAGAATTATGTTGGTGATCCTAGGTCCTGGATCACTGACACTGATCTGATGTTTTGCAGGATATTTAACCCAAACCATTCACATATTAAGGAGCACGCATACTTG
Source organism: Bubalus bubalis (assembly GCF_019923935.1). NCBI lineage: Eukaryota > Metazoa > Chordata > Mammalia > Artiodactyla > Bovidae > Bubalus > Bubalus bubalis. Next base: position 41,374,249 of record NC_059174.1, read on the forward strand.
GAATTATATTTTATTTAGTCCCCTGCTCTTCCTAATTTACTCTCTACTCAATTTCCTTTCAGGAAAATGCAACATTTGTACCCGAAGAGGTGAGCCCTTGAGCCACATCTGCAGCTCCTAATATGTGGACAACATTTAGACCCCCTCTCCCCTCAGCCTTATACACCTTGGCCACCTCCTTGGGCCCAATTCTGCAGGTCTACAGATGTATTTTCGGAATTATACTATCTTGTTCTTTAGCCAGACTTTGGCAAACTCTTTCTCTAAAGGGCCAGATAGTAAATATTTTAGGCTGCACCATCTCTATTATGATTCAACTCTGCCCTTGTAGGGTGTGAGCTGTAGACAATAATGTAACAGAACAGACACGGCTGGGTTTCAATAAAATTATTCCTAACATGGGTGGTGGGTCTGCATTTGGCCCACTGGCCATACTTTGCCAACTCCTGCCATACACCAAAGTGGATTTTTATTTCTGGATATCTGTAGGTCATGTTCATGTGTGTCTAGTTGATGTGTCTGCAGAGTACTTTAAAGTTCAGTGGAAAAGGAACATATTGGTGGCTGAGCTCAAACTTAATTAGGTAGTGAAGCCAAATAGGTGACTTTCAGCATCATTATGTCCTTACCTGATTCCATCCCCCAAGGGCCTGTGAACTCATTGAAGATGACTCCCCAGCCCCTAGCACACAGAAGGTACTCAGTAATGGTTAGGAAAAGTAAATAACACTGTGGAAGATCTAATTATAATTAGATAAAATGTTAAGACTTCAAGTATATTATTCATTCAAGACTTTTTCAGAAATGAATGGACAGTTTAAATTCACCTATTATCTGACTGTCAGTGGAAATGATCGTTTATGTTAGTTTTGCAAATAAAGAGGAAAAAGGTATTTCTGGGCCCACCAAAATTGTTCTCAAACACTTGAATGGATACATGGATAATGGCTTTTCTCAAACTTTCCTGTATTTTCCTGGTTGTAGAAAGATGGTACTCTCGCCTCTCTTCCCTTTCCCACTCCACGACACACATCACTTTCCCATCGTGGAATCTGTGGACCACCAAGGCCAGAGAGAGAGCCTCAGGGTCTTTGTCAACCCCGTCCTCTAAGCTGCCGCTTATAATTAGTCAGAGTCATCTTTAGCTATAAAATCTCTTTGCTACCCCTCAACCAAATGCTAACTGAGCACCTACTAAGTACTCTATGCATGTTAGTTCAGGCAAGAATAACCCAAAGGAGCCAGGCAACAAGTAGAGATGCTATAGTCAGGAATGTCGAAGTAAATGCCGTTGGCATTCAGAATGACCCCAAGACCTGAAAATCTTGGGAAATAAAGAAACAATTCCCTTTCCTTTGAGTACCTAAAATGTGCTGGCCCTACGGTGTTGTTTACGTGCCCCAGTGAATCACACAGCAGTCAGTGGGGGAGGTCTGTTTCATGATCCCGATGAGAAACTGAGGTTCCTAATAATCTTAGTAGCTGAGACTGAAACACACATCTGAGTATATAAGCCACGGAGTGTAAGGAAGGTAGACTCCCCAGGAGGAGAGGTGTGGTGGTTAATTTATATGTCAACATGACCGGCCATAGGGTGCTCAGAGTAAACATTTCTGGATTTGTCTGTGAGAGTGTTTCTGGATGAGAGATTAGCATTTAAACTGGTGGACAGTGAAGTAGACTGCCCTTCCCAGTGTGGGTGAGCATCACCCGATCCACTGAGGGCTTGAAAAATAAAAAAAAGGTAGAGAAAGGAGCCATTTCCTCTTTTTTGTTACCTCACCACTTGGGCTGGGACATCTCATTCCCAGCCCTTCAGACTGGAATTTATGCCATTGGCTCCCCTGGTTCCCAGGTCTTCAGACCCAGACTGAATCATACCATTAGTGTTCTTGGGTCTCCAGTTTTCAGACCAGAGATCCTAGGACTTCTCAGCCTCCATAATCATGAGAGTCAATGCCTCATAATCAACTAGTACCTATCTATCTATTTATCTGTCTATATCTATCTACCAATCTATATTTTATTTCTCTGAGAGGCAAGCCAGTGGGGCCATATAGGCAAGCTTCTGTGTGGGTGAATGCTTTCTTAGGCCTATTTGGGGGTCAGCTTAGAAGACTATGGGTGTGTGTGTTTAAACAAATGAAGGGATGAGCAGATGGATGGGTGGATGGGTGGTGGGTGGGCAGACGGATGGATGGAACAAGATTGACCAAAGCAGAGCTGGAGGTTGGAAGATTAAGCCTGGAAAGATAAGAGGGAGTCCAATCATGAAAGCCTTGAATGCCAGTTTTCGAAGCTTGGGTTTACTGGGGGTAATGCCTCCATGGAGGGAGGCATGACAGCTGCAGTGGGGCAGGGGGAGTCGAATTCCTGGCACAAGGCTGTAAAAGATGAGCTTGGGGGATCCCCTGGAAGTCCAATGGTTAGAACTCTGTGCTCCCATTGTCGATGGCCTGGGCTCAACCCCTGATTCCAGAACTAAGATCCCATAAGCCACATGATGTGGCCAAAAAGAAAAAAGATGAGTTTGGACCTAGGGACTGGAGAAAAGAATGCAGCCTAGAGGAATTACTGAGCACCATTTGTTGTGTGTCAGGAAGAGCTGAACAGGCATCCTCCGAAGTACTTTATGATCATTCACTCATGTAATCCACACAAGAGCCTTGGGATGTGAGTGCGTTCTTATCATCTCCATACTATGACGAGGAAGCTGAGACACACAGAGGGTAGGAGTCCATCTGAAGTGGCCCACACAGTGAGGAGGGCTGAGCTGGGAGTCTATGTGTGCAGTCTGGCTCCAGAGTCTAGCCCCTTGACTCCAACACCCTGCTGGTGGGCAGCCAGTGGCCCAGAGGACAATGAAGGGGACAGGTGGGAGATGGGGGAGGGAAGTCACAACCAGTAAGGTGCTGGGTTCATTGGTGTTGTTCAGTCGCTCAGTCATATCTAACTCTTTATGACTCCATGGACTGCAGTGTGCGAGACTTTCCTGTCCCTCACTATCTCCCAGAGTTTGCTCAAAGTTTCCTAGATGATTGACATCACAGTATAGTCCATGGAAGCTCCAATCCACAGCCCTTCCTTCGTCTGACCCCTGGGGCCCTGGTAGTTGTCAGAGCTCCTCACACTCCCCATGGCTGGGAAAGGAAGGGGCATCCTTTCAGGCCAATTGCACAAGCCCTTCCTCTCTTTCTAGACTGAATGGCTGGAGCTGTTGCAGGGGACGACTTGTGTCCTGCAGCCCTGGTGGATGTTGATTTGCTGGTCTTGTCGTTTGGACTCTGCCTCTCCCACCTGCCACTTAAGACCTGTTGGAGTAGGTGACTGGTGCAGGTGAGACACACACAGGCCTTTCACACACACGCAACTTCTCCAGGCTTGGGGCTGGAGTTGGGGTGAGAGGTGGTGGCAAAAAGAACACAGAGAGCTGAAAATGTCCCCCAACAGAGACAAAGCCTTTAACTCAAAGTGAGTCCCATTCAAGACAGGCATTTTGGGGACCGGCCCAGCCTCAACTATTTGTCAGAAGCTGATGTGTTGCAAAGGCCACTTCTGTGTCTCCAGATGCAGACTGTGGTTTGTGAGGTTTTCACCATCAGAGAGAGGGCAAAGGCCCCACCACCTAGCCTGACCTGCCTGTCCAGCCCTGGCATGGACCCTACTGCTCCCAAGAGCTGCGGTTAACCCCTGAGGTCTGTAGGGGGCAGGGAATGCCAGCCCTGACATAGATTCCACTGCTCCTGAGAGATGCTGTGACCTCAAGGACCCCCTGAGGTCCGTAGCAGGTAGGGGGCTGCATTACCTGTCCACCTAAACCATCATCTCCTGGAAGATCTCAGTTCACGGCCAGGCCCCTGAAAGAGGATGATAGCTGCCAAAAAGATGACGATCTCAGGTATGCAGGATTTCATATTTAATTGTCAGTTATTCATCATAACCAAAGGAATGATCACTAACATTTCTTTGTCAAAGTGAAGTGCTAGAGCCTAGTCAGTTTCGTCTGACTCTGTGACCCTTTAGACTGTAGCCCACCAGGCTCCTTTGCCCATGGGATTTCCCAGGCAATAATACTGGAGTGAGTTTCCATTGTCTTCTCCAGGGGATCTTCCCAACCCAGGGGATCAAATCTGTGTCTCCTGCATTGGCAGGCAGATTCTTTACTGCTGAGCCACCACCTGGGAAGCCCCTGATCATGGTAGGCCCTCTGTAAATAGTTGCCCAATGAAACGATGAATGAGCCAATGAATGAAGAAAGACTTGGAGTCAGGGTCCCAGACCAGTCTAAGCTCTTCATGCCTTGTTAGATGGGTCCTCAGCAAGCCATGCCTCCTCTTAGGACCTCAGTTTCTGCAGCATAACCAGTAGGTGAATGAGGGAGCCCAGAGACTCGCTTTAATCCTCCTCGGCTTCCCTCCTTACAGCAGCCATAGTAGTTTTCCTCCTCGAAACAGGACACCAAATGGTTAAAGCACCACCCATCGTCTTTGATTTATGAAGTGGACGGCTGGACCAGGAAGCACAACAGAGACAGCCCTGCTCACTTGCAGGGGGAGGCCCCAGAGAGCAGTAATTCTGTGCACACAAAGGCGAGCGGCAGCCCTGGGCCTCGGTCATGCAAGAGATCTCACCCTGTCGCGTCCGTTCCCGGATGATGCCAGGGCCAGGGTCTGCTCCTGATCTGTGCAAGGACAGAGGTGGCCTTGTCACCTGGCCTCTGATCCACCCAGCCCAGGACCTCAGCTGCCCACCCTTTGCCCTGGGAACCGAAGTGCAACCCTGCCCCGGTCACCGCCTAGTGCTGCGTTTCAGCATCTGCCAATCTATCAAGATTCAGCTACCGCTGTGAACCCATCAACTCCATGGAAAGGGAAAAAGGAACCCCTCACCACAGCAATTATTTATCCTGGCCTGAACTTCAGGTGACCTTTCCCAGTTCCACAGAAGTTGCAGTTGGGAGCACCTTGGTGGGAAGGTTTTTTTGACTCCCTTCTCTTTTTAACAAACACATTTTTTTTTCTCCTGTTCCGTGACCCTGTTTTGCAAAATTTTCTTTTGCTAAAAGATCTTTGGGTGGTCCTTAAGCCACGACAGGCCTGCAGCCTTGGCCTCGGACAGAGAGCAGATTTTATGTGAAAGAAGTCGTTAAAAAAAAAAAAAATCTGTGACTCACCCACAGGCCAGCTCACCCTTTGGACATAAACAGGGGCTGTTCTGCACCACAGGCTTTGCCGTGACCCGAGGGATCCAATATTGTAAACTCTGTGGCTGTGTGTTTGTACGTGTGTGTTCTTAAGTCGCAGGAAAATCCAGGCTGCAATAAGGGTTATGCGGGGTGTAACTCCCTGTGTAAATTTAAAGTGACCTAAGGGACATAATTACATAAATCTCATCATGAGACAATATACTTTTTATTTGTTTGAATTTTATTTGTATTGGTAAAACTGACCTGAAACTGACACAAGTTTATTAGAAAAAGGACTCTGTAAAAGCAAGTGGGCTGGTCTTCTTACTTAAGATGGATGTGCCAACTTCTAGTATGATTAGAGAAATGGATAACTCACTAACATCTGTGCAAACCACAATAAAAAGGGATTTAGTGTTACCCCAAGGAAGGCAAGAGAGGCTGTCTGTCCATTAAACGCTTTATTACAGTGCCAGCAGCTTTTTTCTAATTCAGTTATTCCTGCACAGCGTTCAGCTCTCTGACTGCCTGTCATCCCACCAGACAGTGCTCGGGGCTGGGAGGTTTTGTGCAAGGTAGGTGACAATCAAATGAGCCACCGAGAAGAGAGGGGCGCCTGACCCTCGTGAAGGATTAACTACAGAAAGTGAGTGTGATCATGTCACACCATTACTTAGAATTTTCACAGTCAATTTCTGAAAATATGAGATAAGTTCTTAAAGAGGCAGTTTTCTCAGGAGCTCAGCAGACCTGGTGGGGTTTTGTTAGATGCTGCATGGCAGGGAGCCTGGAGAAATGGGGCCTGCCGGTGAGGGAGGGTTTCTGCCTGTCTCGGGCTACCCCGTGTAGGGCATACTGGAGCCAGGCCCTGGGGCCATTTGTGTCCAGGAGTGATGCTTCAAGAAGGAAGAAGGGGCAGTGATGCCTCCTGGGCCCAGCAAGCTCTTTCTCCCTCCTCCCCTACATCCGGATGTCCAGCCTCCCCTGGGGCAACAAAACTGATAGGCATGACACTTTGGGGATCATACCAAGTGTGGGGTTTGTGAGAAGCACTTTTGGGTCAGCTGCCTGAGATGTTTGAGCTGATTTGGTGACAGGATAAACTGTTCACCTTCCATCACCTCTGCTCCACCTCTGCAACCTCCACCTTCACAGTCAGCTCCAGAAGACTATATGCCCCTAACTAACACAGGCAGGGGGCACTGTGCCAGGAGCATCAAGGGTCCTGTTCCACCAGGCCTCACAGTCTGGGAGCTAAGTAAACCACATACTCTAAAATATACTATATTCCTGACACAAATACACTTGAAACATATGTAATGGGTCTGGCAAAGGTAAAGAGCAATGCAAAATAGCACAACATATTTTAGGGCCAGAGCTGAATCTAGTCCTCATTTATAGACTGGAGATCTGAGACGCAGAGAGAGGTAGATTCCACCCGAGCACGCTCGGGGAGAGCAGGGAGGGAGGGCTGGGTGGGAGTTGTCCACTTCTGCTCCCAGTCCAATGCAGTTATGCTTATGGGGTCCCCACACAGTAGGGGCTTTCTGTCAAGCTAGACTCCCTTTGTATCCTTACATTTCAATGAGAAAAGTAAACCACAAACCCCTAAGCTTGGTTCTGCTAAAGTAATTTAACATCTGCTGCCACCTGAATCTAATTGAAACAATTCATTATCAAATTTACTGATCTGCTTAATGATTTTGTATTTCTCTCTCAAAATCACCTTCCGCCTTAGCTAGCCTACGTAAATTACTCTTCCCTTTAAATCTGAGTGCTTGCAGGGACCTGGGAGGGCTGATTTAGGCACTCTCACTTTAAAGATGGAATAACAGAGATTCCAGGTAGGGGTCGGGAGAACTTCGACTTTTATGAAGGTCACATAGGAAGTCAGGAAAAACTTGAACCCCATCTGTGGCACCCTGAGTGAGGAATGGTGGTTCACAGGGCATCTCTAAAGGCAAAATGAAGCAACAGAAAGAGGGGATGAAAACAGGAGAAAGAGGAAGAAAATAAAAGGAAGAAGAAAGGGAAGATGGCAAGCTTTCTTTCCAAGCTGTGCATTTTTTTATATTTGCTTGGTGGCAGTCTGTTAAAGAAATACTTCATTGTCACTGAGCGCAGAGTCATTAAAGGCACCTTGGAAATTTGGACCCTTTTACTAGAATCAGGGCTTAAATAGCAACTTAATTTATGACACTTCTTGAGGCTGATGGCATTTTTGCTCTAAGGTAAGGTCATCGCAGTGGATCCCCCTCCCAGCGCTTCCCCGTAGAACATGCCAACACGAGAGGCGTTTCCTCTTTACTTTCAAGTAACTGATTATTCAACTGCTAAAATGTAAGTCACATATGTATGGCGGCACGTTTGAGTCCACGGTGTGTTTCTAAAAGAGAGCTTCTTTATATCGGTGTGTAAAAGAGAGGAGAGAAAAGAGGGGGAAGCCCACGAATAAGCTTGTGAATAATTAGATCAGAGAGAGATGCCACCTTTTCTCAGTGTTGGAACTGTGAGGGGAAAAAGTACTAGCATATAATTGACATAATTGATCCAGTATTTTTTTCCCTTTTTGCTGCAGTAATTTTTATGCATGCCATTGTTGCTGTTATTATCCAGGATGTGATCTTGTGTGGTTGATAATACAGACTAGATATGAATACGGGGATGCACCAGCCAATCACGAATCGATAGTGTCTATTTCTGCATCACCAGGTGCTATCTCATGGGAAATATCCTCTTTTTTGGCAGGCACACAGAGCGCTGCATTATCTGTCATTTTCATTAGATTCAAGCTACAGCTGAGCCAAAAAGACTTAGTTCTAGCATATGTGCTCAAAATGGCCAAGCTGCGATTGTCCAAATTCACCCTTTCAGGATTGCATTACAACAACTGGAGCTAAAGCTGGAAATTAGAGTGAGCAAAAAGCCTGAATTCCATTTGGAAAACCACAAACACCGTAAGCTACTAAGATTGGAGCTTATTATCGTGATCACCTCTAAGGAGAAAGGAGACACTGACTTCCATCAGGAGGCTCATTTTTTAGCACCTCTTGGGTAGGGACGGAGGGTAGTGTCAGCCTGGATTTTGAGGCCTCTTAACAAAGAAAACCTGAGCTGTTTCATTCCCTTCTGGGCCTCTCAATATACCCTGGCCTCCTAGGATGCTGTGGATTCTGTCCCCAGGACTTGCCCTCAGCCAGCCAATTTTGAGTGCCCTAGGATGGTATCCATTGCTGGTTGTGTGATTAGTCTGGGTGCCATGAAAACTAATCATACGTCCATCAGCAGACAACTCCTACAATAGTCTTGAGAGATGAAATAATCCAAGTCGTGAAGCTGGGTATTCACACAAGTCTCCATCTATTGGATAAATGTAACACTATATTTGAACATGTGTAGAGGACATATCCGGAGAAGTCAATGGCACCCCACTCCAGTACTTTTGCCTGGAAAATCCCATGGACGGAGGAGCCTGGTGGGCTGCAGTCCATGGGGTCGCTAAGAGTCGGACACAACTGAGTGACTTCACTTTCATGCATTGGAGAAGGAAATGGCAACCCACTCCGGTGTTCTTGCCTGGAGAATCCCAGGGACGGGGGAGCCTGGTGGGCTGCCGTCTCTGGGGTCGCACAGAGTCAGACACAACTGAAGCGACTTAGCAGCAGCAGCAGACATATCACCAAATTAAAACCAATTTAAAACACTAAAAATGGGAGAGTTACAGGGCTTGGGAGAATAGTCACTCTACCCAGGGGACTTCATGTTATTTTAAGCACATATTTAAAAAATAGAATAGGGTAGTTGTTCAAGCAGAGAATGACTTTCTTAAAAATCAAAAGGCCAGTGGAAATGTAAAATGGTGTAATTTCTGTGGAAAATGGTATGGCAGTTCCTCAAAACATTAAATACAGAATTACTGTATGACCCAGAAATTCCACTGCTATATAAACCCAAAAGAGTAGAAAGCAGTCTGGGAGGGATCTTTAATACCCATGTACATAGTAGCATTATTCACAATAGTCAAAAAGTGGAATCAACCCTAGAGTCCACCAACAGATTGATAAATAAACAAAATGTGGTCAGTGCCTACTATGAAATATTGAAAAGTAGAAGCGTTAGTTGTTCAGTTGTGTCGGACTCTTTGCAACCCCATGGACTGTAGCCTGTCAGGCTCCCCTATCCATGTAATTCTCCAGGCAAGAATACTGGAGTGGATCCATTCCCTTCTCCAGGGGATGTTCCTGACCCAGGGATCAAACCCAGGTCTCCTGCACTACAGGCAAATTCTTTACCATCTGAGCTACCAGGGAAGCTTGACAATGAAATATTATTCAGCCTTAAAAAGAAGGACATTCTGACACTTGCTACAACATGGATGAATTTGAAGAGATTATGCTAAATGAAATAAAGCAGGCACAAAAGGATAAACATTGTATGATTCTATGATTCCACTTATATAAGATACCTAAAGTAGTCAATTTCACAGAAGGAAGACAGAGGGGTGATTGTCCAGCGCTGGGGGAGGGGAGAGGGAGGAGCTATTGAGGCACAGGTTCAGAGTTTCTCTTTTGCATGATGAAGAGAACTCTGTGGATGGAGTGTGGAGACAATTGCATAACAACACAAATGTAGTTAATCACATTGAATTGCACACTTAAGATGGTAATTTTTATGTGTATTTTACCACAATAAAAAATTGAAAATAAGTGATTGGAATGATACATTTATGTTATATATATTTATTTATGTATATATACACATTTATATATGGCTTCCCTGATGACTCAGATGGTAGAACGTCTGCCTGCAATGTGGGAGACCCAGGTTCGATCCCTGGGCTGGGAAGATGCCCTGAAGAAGGAAATGGCAACTTGCTCGAGTATTCTTGCCTGGTAAACCCCATGGACAGAGGAGCCTGATAGGCTACAGTCCATGTGGTCGCAAAGAGTTGGATATGTATGACTGAGTGACTTCACTTTCACTTATATATACCACAATTAAATAATAAAAAGCAATTGGTTTGAATTTGTTTCCTTAAATTCCCTTTACTGTCTTGCAGCCCAAAGATGCAAGTTGATGTCACCAGATGCCAACAGAAATTTTGGACCTCAACATCCCCTTTGGGTTCAGAACAGTGTCTGAGCCGCAACTAAATACCTCTGTTAACAAACAAATAACAACATAAACTCCCCTGGCAGCTTTGCAGAAGCCACCACCTGGACCCACAGTCTGCTCGAGTCTGTGCCCCAGTGATTTCAAGTTGTGCTGGAGTCTTCTGCACTGACATTGAGGGTGAGCCCTTGGGCCATGTTTCCTTTGAGCTGTATGCAAAGTTCAAAAGATAGTAGAAACAGCCAGAATTTGCCTGTAAGAGTGCATGCTGTCCCAGAATTATCTTATGTTTTATGCCAGGGCAGTGACTTCACACATCACAGTAGCAGAGGATTTCTACAGGGAGAAATTGGCTGACGGAAGCTTTGTCCTGAACCACATACTGCTGGTATCGTGATATGATGTCCAGGGCAAGTAGTTCACCATTTGGGACCAGTGAAGGACAAGCAAGCAGGGAGAGAGGTGGTATGAACATTTGGGAAGCCAGGAGGACTTTGGATCCAGGAGTGCAAGTTCAGGAAGGAGGTCACCATAGCTGTGTGTGTGTGTGTGTGCTCAGTCGTGAGGTCATGTCCAACTCCTTTGCAACCTCATGGACTGTGGTCTGCCAGGCTCTTCTGTCCATAGGATTTCCCAGGAGAGAATACTGGAGTGGGTTGCCATTTCCTCCTCCAGGGAATCTTCTTGACCCAGGGATCAAACATGCATTGGCAGGCAGATTCTTTACTACTGCACAACCTAGGAAGCCCTCACCATAGCTGAGTGGAGGCAAAGCTGATGATGGTTATTTTGCCATAACAAAATACTATAGACTGGATGACTTACACAGACATCTATTGTCTCTTACTTTAATAGTAAGGTCATTAATCCCATCATGGGGGCTCCACCCTCATGACCTCATCTTGTTACTGAGTCCAAGCTCATACAGCTCTTGCCACACAGTAGGACAATAAATGGAGAGATGAGTTGTTGGTGTGGGGAATAGCAACTTTATTCAGAAATCCAGCCGACCAAGAAGATGGTGGATTAGTGTCCCATAGAACCATCTTACTCAAGTTAGAATTTAGACTTCTTTTATATTAACAAGGGAGGGTGTATATTTGGTTGCTGTAAACTTCTTGGTGCTGAAATCCAATGTTCTTGCAGGCGTCCACATAGGTCAGGTCATAGTGTTCCTAGGAACTTCCAACAAGACAAATGGTATTCTCTGTTTTGCCACTTGTCATCTCTGTGTAAATAGAAGTGTTATACCTTTAAAAATCAGAGCCTTAAGAATGGGCTATCCCATATATTTAGGCAGGCTATAGACAACAGTCTTAACTCATAGCAAAAGCACTATAATATAAAAGTTAAAGAAACAGATCCAATATAGAGTCAGATTTGTTCCCTATTACAATTTAGCCCTAATTACCATCCAACTACCCCAGTTCCGATACTGATAGCTCACAAGGTTCTTGGACTTCCCCAGCCAGTAGAAATGGACTAGAGGTCAGACAAGAAATCCAGGCAAGGCTTTACTGGGGCCACTGTGTAGCAGGGGAGAGTGAGAGCAAGAAATAGGCTCCTTTGCTCCCTCCCTAAGTAGGGAGTAGGGCTTACATGGTTTCTGGTATAGGGTGAAGCTAGAGGTGTGTCCAGGGGTCCAGCTGGAGATGTGACCTAGGTGTTTTGCCCACCTCTTTGGTGGTTTTGTGTGCCCCTCTCTGGGGGCATGTGCAGTACCCTGCTTTTGCTCCCAGATCTTTAGAAGTGATAATTGGGTGTTTTTTGGTCTTTTTGTATCTTTTTGTCCAGAACTTTCCCTAAATGAGGCATGTGCACAGTTATTTTTAGCCCCATATAATTTCATTGTATCTTTTTACTTAAGGAGAGGTGTGTCCAGGTACAAGCTCTGCAGTACGGCAGCAAGGGTCCCAGGTCCCAGCCTGTACCGAGATAGGGTTGGGGTTTCAACGTATGAGTTTGGGGGACACAAACATTCAGTCTGTAACAAATGTGGTTTTTATCTGAGCCATTCATCCTGTAGCTGGAGTGAGTGTCCCATATTAACTCAGCTCTCAGCCCTTGCACCGCCTGTTCTCACTTCCTGCCATTCTTTGGGCTCCATGTTTCTGCTCCCAACTCCAGTCAGACTGAAGGATTCAGTTTATGAACAGCAAAGTAAGTAACCTACACAATATCTGATTTTTAAAAGATATTCTCCTACAGGAGCCCTCCCTGTTGTCTATTAATTGTACCCTGTTTTGAAACAACATAATTTTTTTATTAAAATAAATTTTCTCTTGTATTTTCCCTTCAATTATCACCATGTTACTGGAAACGAGGTAAGGCAATCGGAAAACAGTTGAGTGAGAGAATATACAAACAAACTTTCAAACTGTCTTTCAGCAAGTGAGGCTGAAGTTATTGAATATGCAAATTGCCTTATTAAAAGAAGAATGATGTCTTTTTCAGCAATCAGTTTAATTACAGTGGAACCCTTCAATAGAGAAATCAACTTGTTTCTCAGAATAAAAATTCTTTAGAGAGGGAATTTAGGTATAACACATCTAAATGAGAAGATTTACATGGGGTAGGAAAAAGTACTTACATAAATGGACCATGAGCTGCCAGGAGGGGTGCAGGAGATATCTGATGCCTAGTTGCTCTTCCTGCATCCTGCTGAGCCCTTTTACCTGTCTTCCATTCTCCTGCTCCAAAGCTCAAAGACAGGGACGGTGTAAAGGCCTATGAAAGGGATTTATCTGAAGGATACATAAGGCTATATATTTCCTACAGGAGTGGTACAGATTGTGTGGGGTGAGGTGCTTAAGCACTAGGACTAGAACAAAAGTGCTTTAATCATTAAGAAGACTTTTCATCAGAACTCTGTCCATTCTACTCCAAACATTTCCCTCTCCCTTCTGCTGCTGCTGCTGCTGCTGCTGCTGCTGCTAAGTCACTTCAGTCGTGTCCGACTCTGTGCGACCCCATAGACGGCAGCCCACCAGGCTCCCCATCCCTGAGATTCTTCAGGCAAGAACACTGGAGTGGGTTGCCATTTCCTTCTCCAATGCATGAAAGTGAAAAGTGAAAGTGAAGTCACTCAGTCATGTCCGACTCTGTGCGACCCCATAGATGGCAGCCCACCAGGCTCTTCCGTCCATGGGATTTTCCAGGCAAGAGTACTGGAATGGGGTGCCATTGCCTTCTCCATCTCCCTTCTAGTGACCATCAAACTTTGCTCTTCATCAGACAGAGACAACAATGGCCACTAGTGAAGACCTCAGGAAGTTGTTCTGGCTGGGGTAAATAGGTCCGGAGAGATCCATATCCCACATCCTATACAGTCAGATGCTTCAGTATCAAGGGACCTATGGAAAGGTGGCAGACCAGGACCAGGGCAGAGATTTGAAACCAGACTTCTTGGGTTGAATCTTGGCTACACAGAACATTAACTTATTGACTGCAGGCAAATTGTTTATCCTCTGTATGCTTCTGTTTCCTTGTCTATAAGGTGAGGAGATGACCCTGTCTATGCCATAGGATGGTTCTGAAATTTAAAGAGGCAACAGCCGAGTGTAATAGCTGGCATGTAGCAGGCACTCACGGAGAAGGCAATGGCACCCCACTCCAGTACTCTTGCCTGGAAAATCCATGGACAGAGGAGCCTGGTGGGCTGCAGTCCATGGGGTCGCTAAGAGTTGGAAACGACTGAGCGACTTCACTTTCACTTTTCAGTTTCATGCATTGGAGAAGGAAATGGCAACCCACTCCAGTGTTCTTGCCTGGAGAATCCCAGGGACGGGGGAGCCTGGTGGGCTGCCGTCTCTGGGGTCACACAGAGTCGGACACAACTGAAGCGACTTGGCAGCAGCAGCAGCAGCAGGCACTCAGAGTTAGTTGGTAGTAGTGGAGGCAGCAGTAGCAAGAGCTCAGATCTCCTCTGCACACTCTGATGCATTGTTGCCTTAACTTTCACACAGTCTGAAATGCAAAACATGACGTTCACACATGCTCAAGGAATTCATAGGCAAGTGTTCCTTCAGTGAACCTTGTAATCTTGAGCATCTACCATATGTCATCAGTGAATAAGACTGGGAAAAAAAAAAAAAAACAAACCTCTGTGCTTTTTCATTCCTGTAGAAAGACAATAAATAAAAAGCATGATAAACTTATAAATGATAGAGCGTTTCAGAAGTATCCACATGGACAAAAGGAGAAAGCAAAGAAAGATGTCTCAGAAGATCTGGGATGAGGTGAGCAGCTATCATCTAGGTAGATGGTCAAAGTGGGTCTCATCAAGAAGGTGAATCGTAAGCAAAGACTTCTAGTAGGAGAGGAAGGGAGCCATGGATATGTAGGGGGAAAAGTTCCAGGCAGAGGTACAAATGCCCTGGGACAGAAGTGAGTCTTTCAAGTTCCAGGCACAGCAGCAGGTCAATGGGTCCGAAGAGGTATTGGAGAAAAATTGGAGACAGTGTCAGAAAGCAATAGAAGCCAGATTACATAGAGCCTTGTGGGCCACCATAATGATTTTGGCTTAAAATTGGATGAAATGAGGAAGCTTTAGAAGATTATGATCAAAGGAGTAGTATTATCTGACTCATATTTTACAAGGAAAAACATGATTTTGAGTTAACTGGCATGAATATGGGACCTGTGAGGAGACTACACATATCTGGACTGGTCACAGTGGATATGAGAATATTCTAAATGTGGGAAAATTTTAAAGGACAATCCAATGCACTTTAATAGATTAAATGTGGATCCGAGAGACAGAAAGGAGACGAGATGACTCCAAGATTTCATTTAATTAAAACACGTTACTTTGAAAACAAGGAATCCCTGACAACCTTGTTTATTGTGAAAACAAGTCTACATTTACATTTACATGATTTAAATTGCCATGTATTTACCTAGAGTACTGAACTAATACAACTAAATACAGCATATTAAAAATGAAATCAAATTAAGAACGTATCACCTACATCTCAGATAAGGAAAAGTTCATATGAAGAAATTCAAGTGATAGATGGATTGCACTCACCAATATTTTATTTTTGCATGTTTCTTGAACACAACAAATCTGTTCCTACCTCAGAGCCTTTGCACATGTGATTCCTTATTCCTAGAGCATCCTTCTCCCACATTTGAACAGTTGGCTCTTTTTCCTCATTAGCTCAAGTATCCTCTCCAACTGGATCATGTATCTGTTGTATTAGTCAGGGTTCTCAGAGAAACAGAACCAATAAGATGCATATAAAAAGAGAAAGAGTTTTCTTATAAAGAATTGGCTCACATGATTACAGAAACTGAGAAGTCCTAAGGTCTATAGTCATTAAGCTAGAAAACCAGGAAAGCTGATGGTTTACGCTCCTCTCTGAAAGCTAGCAGGCCTAGGGTTCAAGAGGGGCAGATGTTTCAGTTCGAATGTGAAGGCTGGAAGAAATGATATCCCAGATAACGCATTCAGGCAGGAGGAGTTCCCTCTTATTCTTGAGACAATCAGCCCTTTCCTTCTATTTGGGCCTTCAACTGATTGAACAAGGCCCACCCACTTTGGGAAGGGCGATCTGCTTTGTTCAGCCTACTGATTCAAATGTTAATCTCATCCCAAACACCCCTACAGACACACCCAGAATAACATGTCAGGGTGCCCCCAAGGTGCACACATAAAATTAACCATTACATCTGCTTTGTCCCTATTGCTTCTGTCATTTTATGAGATTATCTTAGTTTTTGGTTGTTTCTCTATCTATGTGCTTGTCTTCTCTGTGAGAAGATAATCTCTGCCAGCAGTTTGTTGAACAAATGAATAAGTGAATAAATGAAGGAAAAATAATTGCACATGTAATTTGAGTTTTAGGAAAGAGAGGCATGGAATTTCACTGAGACCAGGTGATGTTGGTGCAGAGAGATGATGGTACTTGATGAGAAACAGAAGGAGCCTGAGGAAGACTGGATGGGACTGGGGTGAGGGATGGGGAGGAAGTAGATAGGATGAGATCAAACTTTATGGGAAGAAACAGAAATCCATCTCTGACAGCCAAATCCCCCTGCATGCATTCTGGCTTTTATTTTTAATCTGGAGTAAAACATCTCCTGACCTGACCCCACTGACTGTTAGCCAATGCAACAAATCAAAACCCAGAGCAGGGTGAGTCCTGGGCTGGGCTTCTCTGGGAAAGTGAGGGGGCAGCAAGATTGGAAACGAACTCATGATCTCATTCCAGCTCTGAGCGGCCATTTGTCTGAGGACATGGGGGCCGGGTGGGCCCAGTTCATCACAATGGCAAGGCTACCTCCAGAGGCCCAGACCCGGACAGTTAGGAGGGAGAGCCCCATAGACACAAACAACCTTCTGCCAGAGTTCTTACATCAGGAGCTTACATCAGAACTCCATGGGCACATGGAGTTCTGTGTTTTGTTGATTGATTTTAATGAAGAATGAAAAGAGAAGCTGTTTTCAAGTGTTAAATGCTATGTGCATAAATGTTATTAAAACGGCAAATAAAAATGCCCCACATATGACTTAAGCTAAAATCCTCTTTCCCAAGTTGTCATGGGATTTTTTTTTTAATAAATCTTAAACAGCATGATTGGTTTTAGAGACAGTGTTTGCAGTATCTTCCTCAGGGGTTCTCTCTGCAGTGAGGTTCTAGAGGGGCTGAACTGTGTGGTCAGCATTTGACCAGAGTCTCAGAGACAGGACAGGTCTTTCTGGGTGGGGTCACTGGGAGGGGACACAGCCTGGGGAGGGGAGAGACAACTACCTGGGCCCTGGGTAGGCAGGGAGGGGCCAGAGCACAGAAACACTGGCCTCGAGCAAAGTCTGTCCACACCCTGTCCTTCCGGGCAGGGGTGGCCCCTGCTGGGGCCACTGTATGGTGGTCAGTGCCTTTCCTCCTGCTTCTTGTCCGAGAACGAGGGGCCTGGCCCCTGTCTGTGGCCAGCCTGACTCAGTGCCCAGACCTTGGGAAGGTTCTGCTCTGGGAATCAAGAAGATAGAGACCCAGCCCTACCCATAGGAACCTAAAATCATGGGAGGAACCCTACAAGGGGAGAGAAGCCCACTCTGGGACAAGAGGGACTGTGACCTGAGTCTGCAGAGCTCAAGGTGGGCACAGTTCTGGGACCAGAGCCCTTGAGTCAGTTTATATGGGAGGTGAAAGGAGATGGCTCTCCAAACGGGTGACAGGGACCAAGGCAAGAGCCAGTGTTGAGAATAACCTACTCCAAGGAATGGCTAGGAGCTGGCCCTATCTGGATTCAATACAGAAATTCCCTAGATCCCAACAGGCCTAAGGATGTGGGGTCAGGGGAAGGATGGTGGACACAGCTGTGGGAGTTGACGATCAAGCCTCTAACTTTTTAAAGTGACTCTGGAGCACCAAGCTGAAAAAGAGCACAGACAAGTCAGTAAGAAACAACTCAAAAGGAAAATAGAAAAAGATGTAAAGAGACCCTTTACAGAAGTGGATATCCAAGTAGCCAATGAACATGCAAATAGGTGCTGGACCTTGTAACCATCAGGGAAATGTAAATAAAAACCGCAGTGAAATATCAGCACACAAAATGGCAAAACCAGAAAAGATGAAAAGAGCCAGGGGTTGACAAGCCTGTGGAGCCAACAGAGCTCTCAGCCCTGCTGGTGGAAGTGGGGATTGGTACAACCACTCAGGAAAACCGTTTGGCACCATCTTCCCTGTGTATGCTCCACTAGGCACTTGCTCCACTATGCTCTGCCTGCAGGGCAGCACCCGGTCAGCTCATGCGCAAGCACCAGCTGCACTAAACATAATCACCCACACAGGAAACCATCAAAAGTCCATCTGCAGGAGGGCAGGGGTGGGGGATAAATGGACCGCTGTGCAGTTACAAGATGGATGACTGCAGGCATGTTGTAATTCAGTTTAAGCATTTCTAAAAATGACTTGGGGTTGGGAAGAGTGGGAGGAGCTAAGGCCTTAGGGCGGGCTCCTGGGAGCTGGAGGAGAGGCGTGATGACAGTGGAGGTGTCGGTGGTGCTTTGTGGCTTTGAGAGCATAAATCAGACCGTGACGCCCCTGTTTCCGGCTCTGTGATGCATTTTGGCTGCGCTTAAGATGAAACCCAAGCTCGGCCCCCACGACCACGTGTCCAGCCCCCACCTGCACTTCCTCTCTGTCCTCACTCACTCTGCCTAGCCACCTTGCCCTTGTCAAGGTCACTCCCACCTCCGGACATTTCTCTGGCTCTATTTCTCTTCCTCTAGAGTTTTATTCAGTTCATCTCTTGGGAGAGGTTCCCTGACCACCGTTGGAGCCGCTGCGTTAATTGTACAAGCCCAGGGGGTGCTGCTCTCTCCCCTCTCCCCAGGGTCCACGTAATGACACCTTGGGGTTGGTGCAGGACGCTGCCTAGCCAGATGCTCCTTTTTCCTTGATACGTCACTCCATTTTCTTCCTAGGTGTTAATATAGATGTTCAGTTGTCTGAAATGACCTTGTCCATTGTCAATTGTTCATTGTCTGTTCTCTCCCACGAGAATAGAAGGTCTTCGAGGGCAGAGACCTCATCCTTCTTGTTTACAGCTCTAGCCCCAATGCCTAAGTCAAGATAGGTGTTTACTAATTAATTACATGTTGAATGAATAAATAAAAGGATGGCTGGGAAGTGAGGGTGAGTGTGGGAGCTCCCAGAGCCGGCGAGGCCCTCAGCCCAGGGCCTACACAGATGACCCCAACTAGCCCCTATCTTGCTGGACTGCTGAGAGAATTAATATGATCCCCATTTTCCAGGTTGGGAACCTGAGGCTTGGAGACAAGAGAGGTGGTGTTCATGAGAAAGGATCACAACCAAAATTTAAATTCAAGTTTACTCCCCACCCAGGCCCTGCTCAGAGCACAGACTCCTCTCCCTGCTCATCATTGGGCAGACTCTGGGACCTCCTGGAATTGCAGCCTTTGGAGTGAAACAAGGGGGCTGCTGGGGATACCCTAGGCCTGGCACGGTCCAGGGACGAGCCCTGTGGGTACTGCCAGGAGTTCCCTCTCCTCCCCTTCCCCCATCTGAGAACGGTACTGGCAGCTGCTGCAGCCCACTAAGCTCACAGACTGTCTGTTTCATTGCCGGAGACAGCTTTCAGAGCAGCCCAAATCCTCTTCAAACCACCTTGGCAGCGCCTGGCCACGCTGGCCAGATCAAATTTGAAGTTCCAGTGGCTGACAGGCACTGGCTGACTTGATGACAGAAGTGGTTAGGTCAGTGCTTCCTAGCCAGTTCCTTCCTCATCGAAGTTGAGGCCATGGCTGCCCACAACCCTAGCTCCGCTCCTCTCAGAGCACTGACACCCTGCCTGGGTACACGCTGTCTGCTGGGCACTCTGGGGTCCTGCATGTGGCACCCCCATAGCCTGTACATGTGTCTGCCAGGTTTCCTGCACCCTGTGACCCCTCAGCCCCTCACCCTCTGGACCCCCTAATGTAAGGAACCTCAAGCAGGGAAACTACCTTCCTCTTCACTACCTGAAATCGAAGCTCTCTCCTCCTGAAGCAGCCTCTTTTATACGGCCCAGCTGTCTCCTGCACAGGCCCTGGGTGCCCACCACACCCCTCCACGACCACCCGTTGTCTAATTAGCAGTCCCCAGTGGGGTAGCCACAAAGGCACGTGACAAGGAAGCCTTCACACCCAGCCCAGGCTCAGTTCCTATAGGTGGAAATGATGTATTTTCTATAAATCAAGAAGGAATAAAAGTCATGACCTCTGTAAGGTCCCAAACCTATTTGCATCCTGCGTGCCCTCATTTTGGAACAGAAAGGACTGGAGCCACAGTGCGACAGCAGGGCACGCTGGCCTCCAACTCTGCACCACCCCCCGTTCCCACCTCCCCACACTGCCCTCCAGGAAGCCCAGTCAGAAGGGAGGCGCCAGGGTTGTTGGGACCCTGGGATTTGGGCCCCAGGGAGATTGTCTCTCTTCATGCACATGCGATGTTGATTCAGTCGTCAGACTCTTTGCAACCCCATGGACTCTAGCCCACCAGGCTCCTCTGTCCTTGGGATTCTCCAGGCAAGAATACTGGAATGGGTTGCCATGCCCTCCTCCAGGGAATCTTCCCAAACCATAGATTGAACCTGTGTCTCCTGCATTGCAGTCGGATTCTTTACTGTCTGAGCCACCCGGGAAGCCTGCTTGGTTCCCTAGAGCTGCCAAAATTTGGCACATCTCCTAAAGTGATGCGGTGGATGAAGAAAGCAATTATGCAAAATTTCAGCCTCCTGTGGGTAGATAACAGGCTGGGGGGCGGGGCAGGGAGGGGGCAGGAAACAAGGCCCATGCCTTTGTCCCCAATGCAAGCACACTGACAGGGGCTCTGGATCGCAGTCAGGTCCCCTAGGGCACGGCCTGTGCCTCATTGCTGTGTCCTCCCCTCTGCAGACCCAGCACCTAGGGGCCGGATAGTTACAAGAACGCCGAGAGTATTTAGCAGGCTATCATACTAGTTTTCCCGGGGCTGCTCTAACAAATTACTACGAACTTGGTGACTTAAACAAGAGAAATGTATTCTCTCACAGTTTCAGAGGCCAGAAGTCTGGAGTCAAGGTGTCAGCGGGGCTGTGTTCCCTCGGGGGCTCTAAGGGAATATACACCCCTTGCCTCTTCCAGCCTCTGGCAGCTGCTGTCAATCACAGCATCCCCTGATTTGTAGTCACGTCACTCCCATCTATGGTCTGTCTATACATCCCTTCTGTGCTATGCGCTGTTAGGTCTAAGTCTCTCGGCATTTCTCTTATAAGGTTACACGTGATCACATTTAGGACCCACCTGAGTAAGCTAGGCTAAGTCCCTCCTTTCAAAACCCCACATGAGGCGATATTCACAGGTTCCAGGGGTTAGAAAGCAAATACATTTTGAGGGAGATGTACTCTTCTGTCTGCCACAGCTATTACTGAATACCTTGGGATCTCAGGGCAGGCTTTGTCTCATTGGGTGCTCGTGGCTACTGTTGGGCCAGGTGCTGGCATTGCCCCGTTGGATGCATGGGGGGGCAGGCGGAGATTGGGGACAGAGCAGAAATATCGATGTTCCTGATGATAATGGAACAGACGTCTAGAGGCTCTGGTCATTCTGCTTAGATGCGCCACACCCACTGGGAGCATTGTGGATACAGAGTCTTGTGTAATGGAGCACTGTGGACCCAGCCTTGGTGACTGGCGTGGAGGTTCATGGAGTCTGATAGGGCTGAGGCTAATCCTGTTCCTGCCTCAGTTTCCGCATTATACCAGCTCACAGCAGGATTATTCTGCATATCAGGGAAAACTGCATATTAGGGAAAATAGCATATGAAGATCCATAGCTCAGGGTGTAGCAAAGAGTATCTGCTGCTGCTGCTGCTAAGTCACTTCAGTAATGTCCGACTCTGTGTGACCCCAGAGATGGCTCCCCCGTCCCTGGGATTCTCCAGGCAAGAACACTGGAGTGGGTTGCCATTTCCTTCTCCAGTGCATGAAAGTGAAAAGTGAAAGGGAAGTCGCTCTGTCGTGTCTGACTCTTAGCGACCCCATGGACTGCAGCCTACCAGGCTCCTCAGTCCATGGGATTTGCCAGCCAAGAGTACTGGAGTGGGGTGCAAAGAGTATCTAGTCAATGATTATTCCCTTTATTTAATTGGATGAATGTTCCTGATCCCTCTAGGGTGCTAAGCTGGGTGGTGGAACAGTTTGCAGGGAGAGTGTCAGCACCCCCTGCTCACTGGCACCAGCAGCGGTGGTAGGAGTTCTCCGGGGACAATGCCAGTTGCTCCTTGTCTGTCCCCTCCTTCATGCCTGCATACCACAAAGACACATCGAGAACATTCCTTCTAAAGTGCTGGAGTCGGGGTAACACAAATCCCTTCTCTACAGGGACTCGTGGGGCGTGGGGCAAGTACAGAAGGAAATGATGTTCCGGGGTGAGAGGTGTTATCCGAGTTGTCATCTAGATCTTGGAGGGTAAAGCTGTAAAAAAAGGAGAGGGGAGAAATGTCTCTTCTAAGGGGCATTGCTTGAACTGAGTCCCACAGGATGCAACTGCTGGGTACTTGAGCTTTAAGTGAATAACTGAAAGCTTGCTAAAGACGGGTGCACTCTGTGTCTTGGGGAAAGTGGTGGTGGGGATCAGGAAACAAGGCTGACAGCACGATAAGAACCCTGCTTGGGAAGACCCTGGTAACAGCACTGCTTGGGGATTACATGGTCCTAAAGAGGAGAGTGACAAAACTGGCTTAAAACTCAACAGTCAAAGAACTAGGATCATGGCATCTGGTCCCGACACTTCATGGCGAATAGATGGGGAAAAAATGGAAACAGTGACAGACTTTATTTTCTTGGGGTCCAGAATCACTGAGGATGGTGACTGTAGCCTTGAAATTAAAAGACGCTTGCCCCTTGGAAGGAAAGTTATGACCAACCTAGACCGCATATTAAAAAGCACAAACAGACCTTTGCCAACCAAAGTCCATAGGTCTGTTGAAGAAGACTCTTGAGAGTCCCTTGGACTTCAAGGAGATCAAACCAGTCCATCCTAAAGGAAATCAGTCCTGAATATTCATTGGCAGGACTGATGCTGAAGCTGAAACTCCAATACTTTGACCACCTGATGCGAAGAACTGACTCATTGGAAAAGATCCTGATGGTGGGCAAGATCAAGGACAGGAGGAGAAGGGGATGACAGAGGATGAGATGGGTGGATGGCATCATTGACTTAATGGGCATGAGTTTGAGTGAGCTCTGGGAGATAGTGAAGGACAGGGAAGCCTGGCATGCTGTATTTCATGGGGTGGCAAAGAGTCTGACATGGCTCAGGAACTGAAAAATGACTGGATGGTCAGAGTCCTGGCAGGAAATCTAGGTCACACCCCAGAGTGGCTAGAGAGACTTTAATGACAAGACCATTCACAACAGTGTGGGGAGGTAGTAAAAGAAAACACCAAGGGATGAAGAGGCACCCAAGGACTAGCAGCAGTGAATAGTCATAACCAGTACCACCTCAAAGCCTGAAGGGTCAAGGAAAGAGCCATCTCCAGACCCAGAAATCTCCAGCAGTGGGAGAGAGCCATCTGATGGGAACTGTGGCCTTCAGCAGAGGAATGCCACCACTCTCAACCTAGGCCTCAGAAGGGAGAAAGTCACGGCAAAACTGCCAACTGCCCTCATTCTCTTGTGGGCTCTCCAATGTCCATTCCCAGCCAGAAATCGGAGGGCCTGGGAGCCTGTGGATGAAGTCCTTATGGATCATTTTCCTGGAGTACAGAGCAGGAAGAGAAGAATGGGGTGTAGGTCTGGAGGGGCGGAGAATCCTGCCTGATGATGAAGACGGTGACAAAAATGATGATAATAGTGTGATGGTGCTGTTGCCGATGGTGGTAGTGATTGTGATGAGGATGGCGGCATTGACAGTGTGGTTATGGCAGGGAAGGTGGTGATGTCAGCACTAGTGATAATGATGTTGAAGATGAAGATGGTGATGGTGATCATGGTGGCGGTAATGGTGAGGGTTTTGGTGATGATGGTGGCCGTGATAACGTGGTGATGGCAGAGATGGTGGTGATGCTGGTGATGCTGCTGCTGCTAAGTCGCTTCAGTCGTGGCCAACTCTGTGCGACCCCATAGACGGCAGCCCACCAGACTCCTCCATCCCTGGGATTCTCCAGGCAAGAACACTGGAGTGGGTTGCCATTCCCTTCTCCAATGCATGAAAGTGAAACGTGAAAGTGAAGTCGCTCAGTCGTGTCCGACTCTTGGCGACCCCATGGACTGCAGCCCACCAGGCTCCTCCGTCCATGGGATTTTCCAGGCAGGAGTACTGGAGTGGGGTGCCATCGCCTTCTCCGGATGGTGGTGTTAGTGATTATGATAGTGATGATGGTGATGGTGATGGAGATTACAACGATAGTAAAGAGTTTTTACATTTCTATATAACCATCATTTCTATATATTTCTATATAACCACTTTGACAGAATTTCTGTCACTGTTCTAAGGGCTTTCAAGCTTCACACCAGCCCAGTAAGATAGTATAGTAGAAATTCTCAGAAACCTGGGAGATCTATACATGGATCAATAGCCAGAATTATCCTCTGCTCCCTTGGACCTCCCCCAAAACACATGGTTTGGCAAAGCATCTGATCCTAGTGACTTGTATTTTAATTACATGTGGATTTGCTCATCTTCCTTACTTCTCTGTGAACTTCTCTAAGTAAGTTTGATGTCTGATCATCACTGAAAGCCAGGGCTTGACAGTGTCTAAGTAGACTGCCTACCACTCAAAACTTGCAAGCCAATGATGATGAATCAGTGAATGAATGAATGAGCAAATGAATAAAGAGAGACTCTGTGACAACAGGATGTGGAAAGCTAGGTCTGGACTGAGCCCTGCTCTCCTGGCCCATCACAGGCACTTAGCGTATATTGGAGAGGGGCCAACACAGTGGCACTGTGGCATTTCTGTTTCCTCTGGTGCCTATTTCCTCATGCTGAAGCATGAACTGAAAAACATCCGAGCTTTACAAACCTATTTAGTTCCCTAAAACTTACCCAAGTCCAAACTCTGAGCTTAGAGTGAGGATGTTTGTTCTACATCTCAATACTGCACACAGAAACCCACAGCCCAACATAGCTCAGAATTGCTAATCACCTTCGGATTGTTGTATTAATAAGTGAAAATACAGAGAAACACAAACCTGTCTTCCTGTTCATGTTAATTTTGGTCCCAAAAAACGTTGCTAAAACATATTGCTGGATATGCCACAGATGTTCCTTCTCTTACACGTGCGAGATATTGAAAGTGAGAGCTGGATGCTTTGACAGAATTTCTGTTGCTTTGATGATAACTGTGGTCAGGCCATTTTCCTAATGCTGGGGCCTTCCTTTTATCTGACCATTCCCCTGCGCAGAGGTCCTTATTGGGGCTGGTGTGTAATTCTGTATATTCTACCACAACCTGCTTGAATAGACTGATAAAGGTAAGCAATTTAAAAAATACGTTGAGTTGTGTCATCTCTTGTCAATTCACCTGCTAATTTCACTCTATGGAAAGTTTATATAAGTACCTGCTTGGAGGGTTACTAAGTAGAATCTCAGATTCCCAGAGCTCATTAATGTGAGAGGTGACCTGGGCAGGACATGAGGGTCTTCAGTTTGATACTGAAGCTTTAACTAACCATATAGATGAGATTTGGAGACACTTACCAGTTTTTAAAGAACCTGGCAGAACAGCATTGTGTTCTCACATCTTGTCCTTGTTTATCTTCCAAGGGTAATAGCCACTTTTTTAGAACAAGAAAGTGTCATCATTTAGAGTGATTACCACCTAAAGAGAAGAAATACACCCGCATTCTATGGTTTCTAGGCTTTTCCTTACCATGTGAGCAGCTGATTTGTATGAACTTCAGCAAAGGGGAGCAGGGTGAATTCTCTGTTCAGACAGTGGTATTGTTACCTGGACCACGTCACTGTTATGGGGAGCTGGCCTTCGTGGGGCAGGGAGTGATGTGTCCTTGTCTGAGAGCTTTTTCTTTAGAAACTCTCTGTGGCGGCTGGGATCAGGCTGGGTGAGAGCCCTTTGAGCAGCCTGGGGAGTGAGAACAGGGAGCCAGTGGGGCTCCAAGGAGCTGGACTGGTATCAGCCACTAGGATGGGGCACCATGCAGGCAGAAGGTGTAGGCATAACCACCTGGATGGATCTGCACTAGCAGAGCTTGTGTTTCATTGATGTGCCCACTGACAGACAGGAGAAGTGCAGTGAGGAAGGGGACCTGAGGAGGTGGGGATACAGCCCAGGCCAGGGCATTTTTGAGGTGGCCATGTCTGCTTCCTAGTTATTTATTTATTTGACTAATTCTTCACAACTCCATCAAGTGAAACACTGGCCACCTCATTATGGATGCTCAGTGCTAATTAGCATTGATGAGGAGCCAGGCCAAGTGGGCAGCTACCTGCCAGACCCCCAACATAAGACAGAAGGAGCTGGAGCTCTGGCCAGGGCGGCCAGTGCTCCAGTTTCTGCTGACACCTCCACTGCAGGCAAAGTCAGTCTTGCAGGACCACTGCAGACCATCGGCGCTGTTTTGCGCATTCAGTGAGTCTTGATAGCCCCATGATGCAAATGAAGATAATCATTTTTACCCACTGAGTGTGGGATATGGACTTGGCAGTAACCCTTGTGCCAGCACCATTTGTCTCTGCCCAGAGTCTAAGCAAGAACCTCAGATGTAAAGGGCTTCTCAGGAGGTATTTAAAGGGGCCTGGGTTCAAACCGGGTAAACACCTTCCAAATAATCACACCTGCAGTAGTGCTGGGCATCCAGTCCAAGTGGAGAATGCAGGGGGTCATTTGCCAAATTCAAGACCAAGGACTCCCATTCCAGGCAGGACTGAACCACCCAGACAATCGTCTTTAATCTCCTCTCAGCTGTATCCAACTAAAGCCTACCTGGAGATGGGTGAAGACACTTGTCCCTTTCCTTATTTAAATGTACATACAACATTGATGAATTACGGGTGACAAGAGAGTGCACAGCCCACAAGAGAAATCCTACGAGGGACCTGAGGATTGACCCTGAATGCCCCCTCCAACCCAGGAGACTCATCCCAAGGGAAGCAGAGTCAAGAAGAGGGCCTCTAAAGGAGAAAGGAGAAGGCAGGCTTTGCTTGTTAGGGCAAGAACTTTTCACCTTCTCTTCAGAATTAAGAGGTTTGCTTTCATTGAAACTATGGCAGGACCACCATATGTTGGATGTGATAGTGGAAGATCAGTTTATTTCTTAGACAAGCCATGCATGTGTAACAGTCTACTTCATGCAGGACCATCTACCGTGGGAGTGAAACTCACGGCTCTAAGGGAGTGTAGTGGTTACTATTGCGTCAATGTGGCCAGGCCATGGGACCCACATATTTTGTCAAACACATTTGGATGTTGCTGTGAAGGTATTTTTTTTAACAGTTATATAAGCAGACTTTGAGTAAAGCAAATTGTCCTTCATAGTGTGAATGGTCTCCATCCAATCATTTAGAGGCCTTAATAAAGACAGACAACCCCCAAGGAATCAGGAATTTTGCCAGCAGACTGGCTTTGGACTTGAACTACAACAGCAGCTCTTCCCTGAGTCTCCACCCTCTACTCTGCAGATTTTGGACTTGCCAGCCTGCACAATCGCATGAGCAAATGCCTTAAAATAAACCTGTGTATGTATGTGTGAATGCATATATCTACCTACCTAAATACATTCTACTGGTTCTATTTCCTTGGAGAACCAAACACTGAGTAATACCAGTAGGAACTAGGAAGAAGGAAGCACGGTTTGCAGAGACCAATAGAAGACAGAAGATTCTAGGTGGCACCAGAGCGGAGGTGTTGTCATGACAGCCTATTCAACACATGCCTTTTCCTTTCCCAGCCTGAAGACTGGGTGCCAGGCCATGGGGCCTGGGCATGCTCATTTACCTTGTGAAAAGTATGATGCCTGAGAAATGCAGTTCTGTGGCTTGTCTTTCTGTTAATGGAGATTGCTCCAAGAACAGGAAAATGAAATATCTAGATATAAAAAGAAAACCTCATTGCTGAGATTGCTGCTGCGACTTGCTTTCCACAGAACCACATGGTTCTAAACCTAGAAAGCTGCATAAGAATGGCAGGTAGGGAAGCAGGTATGCATAGGGTGTTCCTCAGATCAGATCAGTCACTCAGTCGTGTCCAACTCTTTGCAACCCCATGAATCGCAGCAGGCCAGGCCTCCCTGTCCATCACCAACTCCCGGAGTTCACTCAGACTCATGTCCATCGAGTCAGTGATGCCATCCAGCCATCTCATCAGCTGGGTATTGTTTTTGCTTTGGCTCCATCCCTTCATTCTTTCTGGAGTTATTTCTCCACTGATCTCCAGTAGCATATTGGGCACCTACTGACCTGGGGAGTTTCTCTTTCAGTATCCTATCATTTTGCCTTTTCATACTGTTCATGGGGTTCTCAAGGCAAGAATACTGAAGTGGTTTGCCATTCCTTTCTCCAGTGGACCACAATCTGTCAGATGTCTCCACCATGACCCGCCCATCTTGGGTTGCCCCACAGGCATGGCTTAGTTTCATTGAGTTAGACAAGGCCGTGGTCCTAGTGTGATTAGATTGACTAGTTTTCTGTGAGTATGGTTTCAGTGTGTCTGCCCTCTGATGCCCTCTTGCAACACCTACTGTCTTACTTGGGTTTCTCTTACCTTGGGCGTGGGGTATCTCTTCAGGGCTGCTCCAGCAAAGCGCAGCCAATGCTCCTTACCTTGGATGAGGGGTATCTCCTCACCTCCATCCTTCCTGACCTTCAACGTGGGATAGCTCCTCTAGGCCCTCCTGTGCCTGCGCAGCCACGGCATGGGGTTGGTCCTCCCGGCCACCGCCCCGGTGCTCCTACCTGAGTAATTTTCTTGGTCTCCAAAATCACTGCAGATGGTGACTGCAGCCATGAAATTAAAAGATACTTGCTCCTTGGAAGAAAAGCTATGACCAACCTAGACAGCATATTAAAAAGCAGAGACATTACTATGCCAACAAAGGTCCGTCTAGTCAAAGCTATGGTTTTCCCAGTAGTCATGTATGGATGTGAAAGCTGAGCACAGAAGAATTGATGCTTTTGAACTGTGGTGTTGGAGAAGACTCTCAAGAGTCCCTTGGACTGCAAGGAGATCAAACCAGTCAATCCTAAAGGAAATCAGTCCTGAATATTCATTGGAAGGACTGATGCTGAAGCTGAAACTCCAATACTTTGACTACCTGATGCAAAGAACTGACTGACTGGAAAAGACCCTGATGCTGGAAAAGATTGAAGGCAGGAGGAGAAGGGGACGACAGAGGATGAGATGGTTGGATGGCATCACCGACTTGATGGACATGAGTTTGAGCAAGCTCCAGGAGTTGGTGTTGGACAGGGAAGCCTGGAGTGCTGCAGTCCATGGGGTAACAAAGAGTAGGACACGACTGAATGACTGAACTGAACTGAACCTGAGTAAATGCGAATGGCAAAGAGCCAGGCCGCCCCTGGTTCTGGAGGGTGATAATCAATGTAAAGCATGTCCTATTGTTTTGAGGCACATTGGTCCACCTTAATATGGCTCAGTGTTAATTAAGGGAATCTGAGGGGTCAGCTACCTGCCGCTGTGGGGAGCTAATTCTTCCATCTCACACAATTCGATGAGCCAGATGTTTTGCTTTCTTGCCAATTCCATCCCCCGAAAGGAAAAGATGGGTAAGCCACTGAAGTGTTTTGACTGAAGTGTCTTCGGTGTTCCCTTTCTAATAAAGGGTCATATATTAGTGCCGAACAGTCATTTTTTTCAGCACTAAAGTAATACTGGGACTCTCATTGCTCAAGAAACTGCTGAGCAGAATCTTCCAACAATGTGTCTCCCCGGCATTCCTTAACCCTATTGATAATGATAAAGTCTCATAAATCTAGGTAAATCTTTAATTACGCCTTCAGAACATGGTGATATTACGACTGTGACATAGTCATAAAGGGCACATTCAAAATTAGCTCTGTATACATTTTATGAATATGTAAGAGGGTAGAGGTGGCTCGAGTTTAAAAGGAAAGACCAAAAAAAAAAAAAAGATATTGTGTTTTTTCTATCTTGTCACAATCATCTTTTAAAATGGGATTTTAATTCCTTTTTAAAAATAATTGTTGGGGAAAACTCCCTCTCTTGACTTGTACCATTTTTATTAAAATCCATGGCATCAGCTTTGCTGAACCCTACTGCATGTTTACAAAGCCTGCAATCTGCAATAAAGGGAGTACATTCCTGTATGCTAGAACACCTTTTGGCCTAAAAATTGTTCTTCTTTATATTAAGTATGTGTGAGATATTTATGAAGAATGGAGTGCTGTTTTTATGAGGCCCTAAGAAAGCCTAGGGTTTGTTTCTTTCCCTCCAATCAGGGTGGCTGCAGCCTCGTCCTTCCCCCACCCCTGTGTTTGGTTAGTAGCCCTGTGCAATTTATTTTTATCTTCAGCCAACGCATATATTTTTACTTGTGTGAATAATATGGAGAAAGATTAAGTTCTTTTATTTTGCTAATTAAACTGCATTTTTCAAAATCCAGTGAGGTAGTAAGTGACAGGATTAACAAGGGCACTTTGCAGTTTTGCTGTTTTCTTGATGAGATTAGAGGTATTTGATATTAGAGTAGGAGCTGATGAAGCGGTTTCCTCTGTGTGTATGAATGCATGACCCTAGTTTATCACCACGGCTTCATAAAGAAGTCTTCCTTGCTGTCGAGAAAGCCCAACCAAGAGTGAAAATGACATTAGAAAAAGCAAAACGAAAGGTCAGTAGAGCAGGAGGAGAAGGGGGAAGGAAAAATGCATTCCTTTGCTTCCCCCCCGCCACCCGCCACGAAGGGTTAAGGAAGAGTCTTCGCTCAGTTACAGGCTCTGTGTCGATGAAACCGTTAGCGGGCAAGCCGAGCCTCAGAACTGCAGGCTCCTGTAACAGGGACATCTTTCTGAGCCTCTGGAGTTTAAAGGTAAAAAAAATCTTATATTTAAGGAAACAAAAGCAGAGAGATACTAAGGCACATGAGGAAAGCACCAGCTGCCTCTCTCCTGGGCCCGGCAGACTTATTCCCATAAGAATCCATGCACCGCTTGGGACCCACCCGGCTTTTTCACATCTACCTGGGCTTAGAGCTCATCTTCAGGGCAGTCAGATGCCAACCCAAGGGAGTAGGCGAGGACTGCCCATCTCCTTCCACTTACCTCCCAGTCCTCTTCCTGTTCTCCCAGCACCTTAGGAGAGCCAACTGAAGTGAAGGAGTGATGCCAAGTAGAGAGAGAAATCAAAGTGGAGGAGTGGTTTGCCAAATCCCTTGTGGTGACCAGAAAGGATAAGACTAGGGCAGGGGTGAGGACAAGGTCAGGGGTGTACTGGGGAGCTGCCGGGCCGACTCACGGCTGGGCACCTCGGTGCGGTAAGTCCAGGCAAGGCCACTGTGTGTGTATTTATTGTATTACTAGCTTAGCCCTTTCAATTCTTAAGGTCATCTTCCCTATAAGCACATATTATGTTTTTTAATAGAGAATAATTTACACAGAGAAAAAGACACATTAAGTGCATGGCTGGGTGAATCTTGACAAATGCATGCATGCTCTGCTAAGTCACTTCACTTGTGTCTGACTCTTTGTGATCCTATGGACTACAGCCCACCAGGCTCTTCTGTCCATGGAATTCTCCAGGCAAGAATACTGGAATGGGTTGCCACACCCTCCTCCAGGGGATCTTCCCCACCCAGGGATAATCAAATCCGCACCTCTACCTCTCCTGCATTGGCAGGCAGGTTCTTTACCACTAGCGCCCCCTGGGAAGCCCTGACAAATGCATACACTGGTGTAATCCACATACTATTGAGGACTAGGAAATAGAAGATTTCCATTACCCTAGAAAGTTCCCCCACACTCCTTGCTCCTTTGCAGCCAGTGCTTTCCTTCTTACCCACTCAAGCAACCACTGTTCTCTGTTCTATACATAAGTTAGTTTTGTCTGTTCTAGAAAGTGAAGTCGCTCTGTCATGTCCAACTCTTTGTGACCACATGGACTGCAGCCTACCACAGTCCTCTGTCCATGGGATTTTCCAGGCAAGAGTACTGGAGTGGGTGGCCTTTTCCTTCTCCAGGGGAGCTTCCGAACCCAGAGACTGAACCCAGGTCTCACACACTGCAGGCAGATTCTATTCTAGAACTTTATATAAATGAAATCCTACTGAAAGTACTCTTCGTGCCTGGCTTCTTTCTCTCAGCCCAAATATTTCTGTAATTTTTCTGTTTGTTGTGGATATCAATAGTTTCTCATTTTTTTTATTGCTGAGTTGCATTTTGTTGTATGAATCTACCACAAATTTTATATCTGTTATATTTTGATGGACATTTGGGTTGCTTCCAATTTGAGACAATTATGAACAAAGTTGCTGTGCTCATTTTTGTGCAAATTTTTGCAGACATATATTTTGATCTACCTTGAGTAAATGCCTAGAAGTGGCATTGCTATCATAGAGTGTATGTTTATTCCATGAGAAATTACAAAACTGTTTTCCAAAGTGGTTACACCATTTTACAGTTAATCAGAAATATGAGAGCGCTCTACCATCTGCTTGTCCCATATCCTGACCAGCATTTACCACTGCTGCTGCTGCTGCTGCTGCTGCTAAGTCGCTTCAGTCATGTCCAACTCTGCGACCCCATAGATGGCAGCCCACCAGGCTCCCCCGCCCCTGGGATTCTCCAGACAAGAACACTGGAGTGGGTTACCATTCCCTTCTCCAATGCATGAAAGTGAAAAGTGAAAGTGAAGTCGCTCAGTCGTGTCCAACTCTTAGCAACCCCATGGACTGTAGCCCACCAGGCTGCTCCGTCCATGGAATTTTACAGGCAAGAGTACTGGAGTGGGTTGATTTACCATTGACTGTCCTTTAAATTTTAAGCCTTCTAGTGAGTTCTTCTAGTAAGTCAAGTATGGTTTTAATCTGCATTTCACTGATAACTACTGACATTGACCACTTTTTCCAATGCTTATTGACCATTTCAATAGCTTCCTTTGTATTTTTTCACAAATTTTGTATATATTTTATTGAGTTGCCTTTCTAAAATAAACACTAGTTCTTTTCCAGATATACGTGTTGCAAAATCTTTTCTCCCCATCTGCAGCTAAGTCACTTCAGTCATGTCCTACTCTGTGCGACACCATAGAGGGCAGCCCACCAGGCTCCCCCGTCCCTGGGATTCTCCAGGCAAGAACACTGGAGTGGGTTGCCATTTCCTTCTCCAATGCATGAAAGTGAAAAGTGAAAGTGAAGTCACTCAGTTGTGTCCGACTCCTAGCGACCCCACGGACTACAGCCCACCAGGCTCCTCCGTCCATGGGATTTTCCAGGCAAGAGTACTAGAGTGGAGTGCCATTGCCTTCTCCTAACCATCTGTGGGAAAGCCAAAATAAATCTACCTACCCGCTCTAGGGGTACCCAGGTGGCACTAATGGTAAAGTGAAGTGTAAAGTGAAGTCACTCAGTCCTGTCTGACTCTTAGCAACCCCATGGACTGCAGCCCACCAGGCTCCTCGTTCTCCCCATCTAGTTACCAATTATTTTATATTTTTATTAACATGCAGTAAAACTGACTTCTGTTGGTGTACAGTTCTTTAACTATAAAAATATGAATGGATTCATGTAACTACCTTCCCTGGAGAATCCCAGGGACGGGGGAGCCTGGTGGGCTGCCGTCTATGGGGTCGCACAGAGCTGGACACGACTGAAGCGACTTAGCAGCAGCAGCAGCAGCATGTATCTACCACTACAATCAGGAACCAGAACTCCACAGACTCTCTTTCACTGCTGCCTCTTGTGGTCACACGTTCCCCACTCCTAACCTCTAGAAACCACCGATCTATCCTCTATTACTCTAATTTTTGTAAAAAAAGACTGCCATGCAAGTGCTCTTGTACAGTATGTCACCTTTAGAAGCTGACTTCTTTTACTCTGCCTCTCTTTGAGATTCATTGAAGTTTCTGCATGTATCAATAGTTTGCTCCTTTTTATTACCGAGTGACTTTTATTGTACCATTTTTAATGGTGTCTTCTGTAAACAGAAGGTTTTGATTTAGATCAAGTCTAATTTATTGGTTTCAGTCTATGCTGTGTACTGAATGTTTGTACTCTCCTCGCCTTCTGCCATTCATATGTTGAAACTCTAACTCCTAATGTGATTGGTATTGGGGCCTGTGGATGGTAATTAGGGCTAGATGTGGTCATGAGGGTGGGGCCCTCATAATGAAATCAGTGCCCTTATAGAAAAGGAAGAGACAGACACCAGAGCTCTCTCTGTTTTGTTCTCATGTGAGAAGTCAGGGCAAGTCAGGAAGAAGTCTCTCATCAGAACCTCACCACCCTGATCCTGGACTTCCAGCCTCCGGAACTATGAAACATACTAGGCCTCCCCCTCTGTGGTACTTTGTTATGGAAGCCTGAGCTAAAACACTCAGGCTATGGTCTATGTTTTCCATGCCATATCTAAGATATGTTTGACTACCTGAAGGTCAGTAAGATATTCTTTTAAGTTTATTTCTAAGAGCTTCATAGATTTTTATTTTTTATTTATAGCTGAAATCTTCCACAAGTCAATTTTTGTATGTGGTGTCAGATAGGTTTTGAACTTCTTTTTTTTTTTCAGTATGGCTATCCCTTTGTTTACCATCATTTCCTGTTGAATTGTCTTGCAGATTTTGTCAAAACTCAGTTGTGTAAATCAATTTCCAGACTCTGTATTTTGTTCCTCTAATATATGTTCCTATTTGCATCAATACAAAAAGCTTTGATTACTATAGCTTTATAGTCACTCTTAAAATCAGGTAGTGTAAGCATCCAAATTTGTTTTTCTTTAATATTGCATTTTGTTGTTCTAGGCCCTTCAGATTGCTATATAATTTTAAACTTGGCTTGCCAATCAAAAACAAAAGTCTGCTGGAATTTTGCTTTGTATGGCATTGAATCAGTTTTGGGATGTATGCTATCTTAATAGCACTGAATCTTTGAACAATTCATGAACATGGTATATCTCTTTACTGCTTAGGTCTTCTTTAATTTCTCACATTTTCTTACACTTATCTCCTTAAGTATTTTTATTTTATTATGTATAGTATTTTAAAATTTCATTTTCTAATTGTTCCCTGCCAAAATGCAAATAATTTTCCAATATTGACCTATCTCTAGTAACTTTGCTAAAGTAATTACTATTTCTAATTATTTAGAGATTCTTTAGGAGTTTCTACATGTAGACTTTTGTATCTATGAATAATGATAGCTATATTTCTTCCTTTCTGAATTTTGTATCTTTTATTTCTTTTTCTCCTGTTGTACTCACTGCATCTTTCAGTATAATTTTGAATAGATATATTAAGAAATATCCTTTCTTTGGTCTTGATAGTAGGGAGAACTCTTTATCATATTGAAAAATATCCCTTCTACTCTTAGTTGACAAAGAGATTATTTTTGGGATTGTGCATGAAAATTAGCAAATGCATTTTCTGCATTTATTGAGATCATTATATGATATTCTTTTCTTCTTTATTTTGGCAATCCTGGTATATTAGATTAATTTTGAGTATTAAACCAATCTTGCATTTCTTGGGTTATCCACTTAGTAATGATGATGTTCTGTCTCTTTAAATTTGTTTATAGTTTGTTAAGAAGTATTGCATCTGTGTTCGTAAAAAAATGTTAATGATGTCCTTTTAACGTCCTTGTTTGGTTATGGTATTAGCATTAAGATGGGTTCATCAAAAGAACTGCAATGTACTCCCTTCTTTTCTATTTTCTCAAGGAATTTGTGTAAGATTAGTATTTTTTTTATTAAAATTTGATAATATCTACCAGTGAATCCATGTGATACTTGGGTGCTTTTGGTAGAAAGGTTTTAATTACAAAATCAATTTAGCTAACACATAAAAGGCTAATAAACTTTTGCACTTTGTTGTATTAATTTTGGCAATTTGTGTCCTTCAATATATTTTTTAACTCCATCAAAACTGTCAAATTGTATACACAAGATTATTCATAGTACTAGCTTATCTTTTAATATCTGTGTGACATATGTCTGGGGATATCTCCTGCTTCTTCATTTGGAAATTTTTTAATTAATTTTTTAATTGAAAGTTTATGTTTTCTCTCTTACCCATCAAATTTATTAATCTTTTAAATGAAGCTATTTTTTGTTTTATTCATTGCCTTTAATGTTTGTTAATTTCTATTCACTGATACCTACTCATCTCTATTATTTCCTCTTTTATTTATACACATTTATTTTGTTTTTCTCAGATTTTTAAGTTTGAATTTTAGTACTTTCAATTCTAACTGTTAAGGCAACATATTTTTCCTTTAAGTACTGCTTTAGCTGTATCCTATAAAATATTATATGCTGTATTTTCATTATCAATTATTTTTACTCTTATTTGAGGGGAGTACACCCTGTGGCACATGGAATCTTAATTCGAAGACCAGGGGTTGAACTGGTACTCCCTGCAAAGAAAGTGCAGCGTCTTAATCACTGGGCCACCAGGGAAGTTCCTATTATCAATTATTCATAAATATTAGGCAATGTCTATAAGGATTTTTTTCTTTTGACTAATAGGCTATTGAGAAGTATGTATTATATATTCAGGTATGAAAGAATTTTCTTAATTTTTAAATTTATTTCCTTGAAATGAATGAAGACTTGTATTATTGTCCATCTTAAGTTCTACCTTGGTGAATGTTTCTAGTGCACTAGAAAAAAATATGTATTATGAAGTGGTTGGATGTCAACTAGATCAAATTGGTAAATAGTGTTCATCAAATATTCTGGTGTTATCAACTTGCTTTACCAGTTACTAAGAGTAGAGTGTTAAAATCTTTAGCTATTATTGTGGATTTATCTTTGTTTTTCTCTTTGTTTTGCTTTTCTTTGTGTTTGAAAACTTTGATATCTGGTCCATATATTTTCAGAGAAGGCAATGGCACCCCACTCCAGTACTCTTGCCTGGAAAATCCCATGGATGGAGGAGCCTGGTAGGCTGCAGTCCATGGGGTTGCTAAGAGTCGGACATGACTGAGAGACTTCACTTTCACTTTTCACTTTCATGCATTGGAGAGGGAAATGGCAACCCACTCCAGTATTCTTGCCTGGAGAATCCCAGGGACAGGGGAGCCTGGTGGGCTGCCATCTATGGGGTCGCGCAGAGTTGGACACGACTGAAGCAACTTAGCAGCAGCAGCAGCAGCCATATATTTTATATATATACTGCTCTTTTTCTTTATGAATTGCCGCATTTATGTTAATTGAGTAATCTCTTTAACTCTGATAATTTCCTTTTCTTAAAATCTCTGTGTCTGATAGTGATAGAGCCATGCTAGCTTTCTTATGCTTACTGTCAGCATGGTATATATTTCCCCATTCTTTTACTTTTAACCTGTCTCTCTACATTTCAAGTGTT
The DNA here is from genome assembly GCF_019923935.1 of Bubalus bubalis. NCBI lineage: Eukaryota > Metazoa > Chordata > Mammalia > Artiodactyla > Bovidae > Bubalus > Bubalus bubalis. The sequence goes on from NC_059174.1 coordinate 41,411,545, forward strand.
TCTTTTATAATAGCATGTAGATCTTGCTTATTTACTGAGTCTGACAATTGTTTGTTGTTTAGTTGCTCAGTTGTGTCTGACTCTTTGCAACCCCATGGACTATAGCCCACCAGGCTCCTCTGTCCATGAGATTTTCCAGGCAAGAATACTGGTATTGCCTTCCACAGGTGATCTTACTGACCCCAAAGATGAAACTGGAGTCTCCTACATTGGCAGGAGGATTCTTTACCACTGAGCCACCAGGGAAGCCTGATTTTGACAATATCTTCCTTTGATTTGATTAAAATTTGGAACAGCTGAGATGGCTGGAACTTACACGATAGAACTATACTCTAAATAAATTCCAGAGGGTAAAGAGTCTGCCTGCAATACAGGAGACCTGAGTTTGATCCCTGGGTCAGGAAGATCCTCTGGAGATGGGGTATTGTCCACTATTCTTGCCTGGAAAATCTAATAGACGGAGGAGCCTGGAGGGCTATAGTCCATAGTGTTCAGAGTCAGACACAACTGAGCAACTTCACTTTTACTTTCACTTTACAAGACACGATAGATACCAAAGAAAAAATACTTCACAGAGAAGGAGTCCAAATAATTTGCATAGAAGTCTCCTTGAGCTTTTGGATGGATATTAATGACGTGCTCATACATGGTACAACTTTGTAAGACCTCAAAACAAACCAACAAAAAAGCTACAAAAGAGAACGTGAACTGGATGGAGATTTCAGATGACATTCAGCACTGGGAGTCAGGAATTTTGGACAGTCAGGATGGAGAAACATCTGTAAACATTCCAGGAATTTAATTGAAATTCCATAAAGCTCACATCTTTAAAGTAAGATATTTGAACTTCAGAATAAAGATTACACTACTCTCATCCTAACAGATTAAAAGCAACTCATAAGATAATCAAATTGATATTCCAATAAATTAATTATCAACAAATCTCAATACTTTTTAGAGGAAGATGACTCAATATATTCTCACATATATAGCATTCATAATATATAGCACACAGGGGAAAAAATTATATATGCAAAGAAGAAAAATTTGGCTTATAACCAGGGAAAGATAAAGCTTTTTCTATAGAAATAGACCCTAAGATAACACAGTTATTGAATTTAGAAAACAAGACTTTAAAGCAGATGTTATAAAAATGTTTAAGGACTTAAAGAAATCCGGGGATATAATGAGTAAATGGATACAAAACCTTATCAGAGAAATGAAAACTATGAAAAAGAATCAAATAGAAATTTTAGAATAGAAAAACATATTTGAAATGAAAATTTCAGTGGGTGGGATTAACAGCATATTGAACAATCAGAAGAAAATGCAGTAAATTTGAAGACAGGTCAGGAGAAGCTATACCACCTGGGGCACTAAGAAAGAAAAAAATAGTGAATAGAGGTTCAGAGACCTAAGTAATCTACTTATGTGGTTGAATATATGTGTAGATGAGGTATCAGAAGGTGACAAAGACTGAAACAGGGAAAAATATGACAAAAGGTTTCCAAATTTGATGAGCAATGTTCACCCAGAGATTAGAGAAACAACTAATCACAAACGGTAAACACAAAGAAAACTACACCTAGTTACATCGCAATCAAATTGCTGAGAATATTTATTTTAAAAAAAATTCTTAAAAAAATAAATAAAAAATTAAAAAAAATTCTTAAAAGCAGTCAAAGATGAAAGATCTTTTTACATGCAAGAGAACAAAGATATAAATATTGCTAATCTCTCATCAGAAACAATGGAATAATGTATTTTAAATGTCGAAATAAAAGTTAACCAACTTAGACTCCTATATCCAGTGAAAATATTCATGGAAAATGAGGTCAAAGTAAAGGCAACTTCAATAAGCTATTTTACCATACCCCAAAAAATTGGCTGAAGGAAAATTGTAACAAATAGAAACTTAGTCCACATAAAAGAAGGAGAGAGGGAAAAAATGTAAATCTAAAAGACATTTTTCTCCTTTCATAGTTTCTTTATAAGCCATTGGACTCTTTAAGTTAAAAATAACAATGTCCAACATAAATCATAGCAACATTTCATGGATCAATCTTCCAAGGCAATAGCAATAAAAGCAAAAATACACAAATGAGACCTAATCAAACTTAGAAGTTTTGCACAGCAAAGGAAACCATAGGCAAAATGAAAAGACAGCCTACACACTGGGGGAAAATATTTGCGAATGAAACAACCAAAAAGGAATTCATTTTCAAAACATGCAAGGAGCTCATAGACTCAATAACAAAAAGCAACAAAGAGCCCAGTCAAAAAATGGGCAGAAAACCTAAACTGATTTCTCCAAAGAAGACATACAGATGGACAATAGGCATATGAAAAGATGCTCAACTTTGCTAATTAGTAGAGAAATGCAAACCAAAACTACAAAAAGGTATCACCTCACACCTGTCAGAATGGCTGCTATTTAAAAGTCTGCAAATAATAAATGCTGGAGAGGATGTGGAGGAAAGAGAACCCTCCTACACTGATGGTGGGAATGTAAGTTGGTACAGCCACTATGGAAAACATTATGGAGGTTCCTTAGAAAACTGAAAATAGAGTTACCATCTGTTCCAGCAATCCTACTCATGAGCATATATCTGGAGAAAAGTCTAATTCATAAAGATGCATGGATACCAAGGTTCATAGCAGCAGTATTTACCATAGTCAAACATGGAAGCAACCTAAATGTTTGTAAACAGATGAATGGATAAAGAAGATGTGGTATACAAATACAATGAAATACTACTCAGCCATAAAAAAGAATCAAATAATGCCATTTCTAATCATGTGAATGGACCTAGACATTATTATACTAAGTGAAATAAGTCAAAAAGAGAAAGACAAATGTATATCATTTGTATGTGGGATTTAAAATATGATACAAATTAACTTATTTACAAAACAAACTCATAGACATAGAAACAAATATAATTACCAAAGGGAAAGTGAGGAGAGGAATAAATTAGGGGTTTGGGATATATATATATATATATCTATATCTACTATATATAGATATATATCTACTATATATAGTAGATAAACAGCAAGGTCTTGCAATATAGAACAGGAAACTCTATTCAATATTTTATAATAAACCATAATGGAAAAGGAAAGAAAAGAAACCATAATGGAAAAAAATGAAAGAATATGAAAAAATATTTATATATATATACATATATTACTGAATCACTTTGCTGTATACCAGAAACTAACACAACATTATAAATCAACTATTTTTTAAAATGAACTGTTTTGGGTTTATAACATACAAAAGTGAAATATATGATAACCCTCACACACAAAAAGAGAGGTGAATAGAAGTATATTACTGGAAAGTTCTTCATTATATGTAAAGCAAACTAATATTAATTCAAGGAAGAATGTGATAAGCTAAGAATGCATAATATCCTTTGACTAATCTCTAAATAATAAACCAGAGAAATATAGCTTAAAAGCCAATAGAGGAGATAAAATAAATACCGTATACTCAAACCAAGAGAGAAAATGGACAAACAGCAAATGGCACATATAGAAAAAGAAAAATGATTAATACTCCCAAAGTGTGGCCTGACTGTAGATCTCAGCTACATCCCTGTTATGTTTACAAAGTATAAGTACTTCCCCCTGCAGAAAATGGTTAAACGCGGTGCTCACCGCCAGTGTGTGAAAACAGATGCTTCATACATTTCCTTCAGTTTTACAGTTATTTCTGGTGGGAAAGCTAAGTCCCCTGCACTTGATTCCATCATGGTCAGGCCTGAATGCTAATCCATGTGATCTCGTAGTTATTACAGTTCTTCCTAATTCTTCCTCACTTTGTTAATAAATATTTTATTCATGAAAAAATAAAGCATTTTTGTATTAAAGTTATGTAGGAGTGTCCTATATTTCAGAAATAAAGTGTATTTCTAAAGATAGTGGGTTGGGCAAAACATTCATTTGGGTTTTTCTGTTACATCTTATGGATAAACATGAACAAACTTATTGGCCAACCCAATATGCATGATTATAAATATTTAAGATAAATAGATTGTATATGTGCTGTGCCATTCGTAGCTGCTCAGTTGAGTCTGACTCTTTGCCACCCCATGCACAGTAAGTAGCCCACCAGGCTGGAGTGGGTTGCCATGCCCTCCTCCATATATTGTATATAAGTAGATACAAATATAATCATAGATAATATGTTATGGAAATATAATCTATTTATTCTTATCATCCAACATTGGTTTTGGCACCAACTTAATTCATTTTCATTACTGCATAGTATTCCACCATCCATATGTGCAACATTCTGTTTATCCATTTTTCTGTCAACAGAGACCAAGCCAACTCTTCACGGATATAAATAACCCTGCAGTGAAAATCAGAGACATATGAGTTTGGTACACTGTCCTCAATTGTGTTAAAGGTTGACATAATCGTCCTTAGGCATTTGATGAAAATAAAGTAGAGAAAGCAAAGTCAGCAAGATAAGTTGGCAATTGGATTTTGAAAATCTACACTTTAATAGAAAAACATTTTTATAAGTAATAGATAAGCTATAACCCAAAGAAATAGACTACATGGCTGGAACTTCTTGTCTTAAGTCTAATTTTCTGTAATGAGAGCTTAACATCTGTGGATAAATTGGGCAGGAGGTAACATGGGCCACAGCGTGAGTTCACTACTATCTTCTACCTGTTAGATTTTGGCAGGAGAATCAAGTACAGGGTGTGGCCCTCTCTTACTCTAGCCCATCCTGGCCAGCCTCTCCCTCTCATGGACATCTTCTTCCTTCTCAGGATGGCCATGGTCAAAGTTTTTGTTTTATCTTGTTTTTGTTTTTAAGTTGGAAATTAATTCTCTTAAACCAAATTATAATATTAAATTTTAGAAAGCACCAAGATCCATTTTTAATGGAAAAAAATCTAATACTACTTTTTCTATGTATAAAAACCAAAATGATCTGTGATCAAAAAAAAGAAAAAAAAGGAAAAATCTGGTCCCATCACTTCATGGGAACTAGATGGGGAAACAGTGGAAACAGTGTCAGACTTTAATTTTTTGGGCTCCAAAATCACTGCAGATGGTGATTGCAACCATGAAATTAAAAGACACTTACTCCTTGGAAGAGAAGTTATGACCAACCTAGATAGCATATTCAAAAGCAGAGACATTACTTTGCCAACAAAGGTCCATCTAGTCAAGGCTATGGTTTTTCCAGTGGTCATGTATGGATATGAGAGTTGGACTGTGAAGAAAGCTGAGCGCCGAAGAATTGATGCTTTTGAACTGTGGTGTTGAAGACTCTTGAGAGTCCCTTGGACTGCAAGGAGATCCATCCAGTCCATTCTGAAGGAGATCAGCCCTGGGATTTCTTTGGAAGGAATGATGCTAAAGCTGAAACTCCAGTACTTTGGCCACCTCATGCAAAGAGTTGACTCATTGGAAAAGACTCTGATGCTGGGAGGGATTGGGGGCAGGAGGAGAAGGGGACGACAGAGGATGAGATGGCTGGATGACGTCACCGACTCGATGGATGTGAGTTTAAGTGAACTCTGGGAGATGATCATGGACAGGGAGGCCTGGCGTGCTGTGATTCATGGGGTTGCAAAGAGTTGGACACAACTGAGAGACTGAACTGAAATGAGGACATTTTACAAGCAAAATTTACAAAAAAATAATTTTAAATGAGTAATGGCAATATCATAATATATAGGTAAATAGATGAAAGATGGGTAGATAGAAAATTAATAGATAAGTAGTAGTAAAAAGGAACATTCAGTTCAGTTCAGTTGCTCAGTCGTGTCCGACTCTTTGCGACCCCATGAATCGCAGCACGCCAGGCCTCCCTGTCCATCACCAACTCCCGGAGTTCACTCAAACTCACGTCCATCAAGTCGGTGACGCCATCCAGCCATCTCATCCTCTGTCGTCCCCTTCTCCTCCTGCCCTCAATCCCTCCCAGCATCAGAGTCTTTTCCAATGAGTCAACTCTTCGCATGGGGTGGCCAAAGTACTGGAGTTGCAGCTTTAGCATCATTCCTTCCAAAGAACACCCAGGGTTGATCTCCTTCAGAATGGACTGGATGGATCTCCTTGCAGTCCAAGGGACTCTCAAGAGTCTTCTCCAACACCACAGTTCAAAAGCATCAATTCTTCGGCACTCAGCTTTCTTCACAGTCCAAATCTCACATCCATACATGACCACAGGGAAAACCATAGCCTTGACCAAGTGGACTTTTGTTGGCAAAGTAATGTCTCTGCTTTTGAATATGCTATCTAGGTTGGTCATAACTTTCCTTCCAAGGAGTAAGCATCTTTTAATTTCGTGGCTGCAGTCACTATCTGCAGTGACCATCTTCCACTTTAATTTTACTCTATTTTCTGTTCATGACTTTTTTCAACATTTTTCCATTAAAAAATCCTACTCCTCTGCATTCACTAGCCAAATAGGATTTGTTTATTTGTGCATACCATGATTTTTCATTGACTCAATCATTACTGGACTTGTAGATAAATTCCATTTTTTCCAATTAGATATGACACTGAGGTGCCTCCTGTTGTGCTAAACATTTGTTAACATGTATGTTAATTTTCTTAGGATAAATTCTCAGGTTTGGAATAGCTGGCTCAAATATTACTCATTTCTAAAGACTTTAATATATTAGCTAAATTATCTTTAGAAAACTTCTATGATGGACTCTCATCTTAAATCGAAGGGCGATTTCTAAAGTCAGTGCATATGATAACAAAACTGTGTAAATCAAATATACCAACCATATATATATATATGGGCCTCACTACTAGCAAATTTCATCCCTGTCAGCATTTTCTCACAATTACCCCAACCAAGGGTAGAGTGTTTGTTTGTTTGTTTGTTTTAATCTTTGGAAGTTTTGAGGCAGAATGTTGACTTATTGGCGCTGTAGCACACATTTACTCGATTGACAGTAAAATGAAACACTTTTTCCAGCTGACTGGCTGTCCATGCCTCTGTCTGGATTTACCTTTCCTGCCCTTTGAAGGATTGGAAGGCATGCCCTGAGCCTCGCCTCATGCCCTGCGGGGGCGGCATGGTGCCCTTGTGTCTCCTCTCCTCCGTAGGTCACAACATCCTCAGGGTGAGACGTGTCCCCTCCCTCCCCAGGACACCAGGATTCCAGTGCAGCCTCGTGGAGACCCAGTAAGCACTTAGCACACAAAGGAGTTAACAAGCAGTTCTGAAGAGCTGAGTGGTGTGGATTTTGTCATGATGCGGCAGTGAAGATGCATCGAAGATGGAATTTGGGATGCTCTTGAGTTCTGAAGAGGACTACAGTACTTCCTGGGCTCTGCAGTTGTGTCCTGTGAGGGCTCGGAGGTGGGCCAGTGATGCAGGGTCCCTGAGAGCTTTCTGGTGTCTTTGTTGGGTTGCCCCTGGACCTAGCTGCCCTTTCACAGCTATGACTTACTCTCTGCCCCTCCCCACCTTCCTGTGGATTTCCTAAGAAGTCCAATACAAAGACACCACTATTCCCTAGGATTTGCGCTAGATGCTTTATCCTTGTTACTTTATGTAATTCTCTCAATCGGCCTATGATACGGGAATTGACAAGGCTTATCATTTACAGGTGTGAGAACCGAGGCACAGAGAGTTTTAGGGACTCCTCCCCAGTGAATAGAAGTTTCCTCTCCTGTCCCTCTCGTCTTTGTTCTGGACTCAGCTCACTGTGTCTCTGCTTTCACTCTAAGCAGTCACTGCTTCCCCAGTCCTTGATTCACCTCCCTTCTCCTGAAGGGCCATTGAAGTCCCCTGGCACTCAGGTGGGGAGGACTCAGGAAGCCCTTCTGACCAGAGCTTGGACCCCAGTAGCTCTCTTTCCTTCCTGCCCCCAAGCAGCTCGAGCTGAGCCTGCCACCTCAACGAGCAGCATGTGGCTACGAGCGCCAACCCGGAGTCTGCCATGTGTTTCCAATCCATCGCTAACCAGCCCAAAGAGAGGAACGACTGCCAGACCCTCCATCTGGGGCAGACTCAACCCAAACAGAGGCTCCTGGGCCCCCAGCCTGGGCCCCTCCTCCCACCTGGCTGCCAACTCCCCCTGGCTCCTTAGTGCTTTCAATCCAACTCTACTGTCTCAGGCTTAGCTGATGAAAACTAGGCTGCCTTTCCGAAAATGTTTCTGGACAGTCAAACTAGGAGCTCTCCAGTCCAGAAATAGTGTTCAGACGTAAAAACACATCTAGGGCTAAGTTTTATTCTTATCCTGGGGAAACTCTGGAGGTGGGGATAGATGGGTGGATGGATAGATGGATGGATAGATGGATAGATGGATAGGTGAGTTTTCCTCACAGTATGGGCAAAAGCCATGCAGGTGACACTGAAAGTGTGCTTTATCTGGGGAGGAAAGAAGGTTCTTGCAAGGGCAAGGCCAAACGTTATAATCTTTGGAGATCTACTTTCACCATTTGGGGGCTGGCATTGAACCCTTCTCTCTGGAGAGGATGGGGACTTGATATATATGTAGAATGCAGCAAGAATAATTCAAATGACTCTTTAAAAATAGATTTCCAAAAAAGTCATTTGATAATATTAATAGTTGACAGAAATTCAATAATAAGAAGGAAACTTTCTTTGTCATTTCTTCATGCAAAATCTTCAACTGTCAATGAGTATTTATTTATTAAAATTACAGACAAAATAGCTATGGAGTGAGAGAATCCCACCTGTCCTTGGAGAAGACTTTTAAAGGGAAAGACACATTCATGCTTTTTGAGTTTCAAGGGCCTGGAGGCAAGTGAGTTGTTGAGATGACCCCTGAGCTCCATTCCAACTTGCTGGTGCTACAGAAGAAATCATATCAGGGGAACGTTCTAGATTTCCTTTTAAAAATATGTTTCTCTTTGAAATATTTAGGAACTGTTTTTCCCCCCAAATTACAGGAATTTTCCTTTAAGAGTAGTAGGGAAGAGCAAAAAAAAGTTAAATCTAAGAAGCTCCAAATATAAGCTGAGAGCAGACGAGAGACCATTATTGCCAGTATCTGTCGTCAGCCATAGAATCATTAACATGAAATGCCTTTTGATGAATGCATTGAAAAAAGTGATTATATATTAAAGTATAAAAGTCTCTTCCTGCATTATTTAAATTACTTTACAATGCTGATTAAAATAACAGAACATTATAGCTTGCTTAGCTAAACATTGTATTTCCAAATCCATTTCCAATTGTTTCCCTTCAATTTGAACAATTTTTGAGCAATTTTATTGCTATTCATACCTGCTTGATTTTTTTATTAGAAATTAAAGTACACACATTTTTATCAATGTTGCAAAGTGCTGCAAAGCTTAACTCTTTTTATGCCATTCAGAACCTTCAAATCACAAGGAGAGACAGACTTTTTTCTCTCTTTATCCAAGAGCTTCCCTATGACAGAAGATGTTTAGAAGCTACCAAAGCAGAATGGGCATTAGAGATCATTGGAACAATTTCCCAATTTACCTAAAGAGAAGCTGAGACTCACCGAAGGCCACCACCTTATCCAATACCACAAGAGAATTTTGTGATAAATCCACAAATCAAGCCATATCTCCTGATCTGCTATTAGGGTCTCTTTTGACTCTTAGCAAACCATCTTTCACAAAACCCCCAAGAAAAAATGAAATGGCCAACTAGATGGAGGCATTTCTGAGGAATTTATTCTCATAGTCCCAGATACCTGACTTTTATCCATGCAACAATGTAGTGCCTAGTTGGAGGAAACTATTAGTTGACTGATCCTCCAGCAAAGTGTAGACAAGGCAACACAGATCTGTAAAATGATACAGATGTGTGACAACCTATCTTGAATCTCATCAAGCCATGGAATAGTCCTGTGCATGACCCAGGACAAATTCCTTGGTCTGAAAACATACTCAAGAGTGGAATGAGTGACTACCCTTGCTGATTACAGAAACTCAGCCCTCCTCACCACCATGCCCACAGCAACACGCATGGAGAGGATGCTTGGGAGCTTGCCACTACATGGATGAATGAATGGCCAGCCCTCTGTTGTGTAGGGGTCTAGGGTTTCAAGCAACAGAAATTAACTCTGGCTAATGTGAGGAGGATCTGGGTCACGTAGGGAGTGAAAGCTGGGCTGAAAAAGGGATCTTGGATGAGGTCTGAGCAGTCCCAGGATCCAGACTTCAGGACCTAATGCTATCCAGATAAACTGGCTCCAATCATTTTCCATCTCTTCCATCCCTTCTCTCGACGTTCAGACTTGCAAGCAAAAAGGAATCCAGTCGGCTTAGCCTGTATCACATGCCTATCTCTAGGCAAGGAAGGGCTTGAAATGTAGTCCTGTAAGTCCATATAGATAGAAAGGGGTGTGTCCCAAGGAAAGTCAAGGTACTATTACCAGAGGAAAAAAAAAAGGGATTCTGAGCAGACAAAAACAAATTTGTCTTCTATATGCTCTGCAGTTTTCTTCTATAGAGTTAGAATAATAAATACAGAACTTTCAGAGTTGGTTTGGGAATTGGAAACAGCAGTAACATTCTGCCTGACGTAGGGGAAGCACACTTCACAGGAGGTCTGTCGTGGCTGGTTTTATGCAGGAGCAGCGAGGGCTTCCCCAGTGGCTCAGTGGGTAAAGAATCCACCTGAAATGCAGGAGACACAGTAGATGCAAGTTCGATCCCTGGGTCAGGAAGGTCCTCTGGAGTAGGAAATGGTAACCCGCTCCAGTATTCTTGCTTGGAGAATTCCAGGAAAGAAGAGTCTGCTGGGCTATGAAGTTGTAAAGAATCAAACATGGCTGAGCACAGCACAGCACACAGTGAGGGCAAAGTCTGCAGCAAGACATGGCTCTCCAGATGCTACAACTCAGGCATCTGACAACACAGCTTTGTGTGCAGCCCTATGCTCTGCTGCTACCTTCCTCAAACCATTTATTCAATACTAGCCAAGGTGGAGTTGTTTAAGGCCCAAAGCATGCTGGGATGTTAAGAGGATAGTAGTTAGAGTCAGGTGTAGCTGAGGCTGGGGGAACCAAGAAGGGAATAGAGGGGTGAGTGCAGCTGAAGGTAGCAAAGTGGTCAGGACTCTGATGCTCCTAAGCATCATAAATACAACGCCGTGATTGGGGACCTCAAGACAGACTTCCAGCTTCAGTTCAGTTCAGTTCGGTCACTCAGTCGTGTCTGACTCTTTGTGACCCCATGGACTGCAGCACACCAGGCCTCCCTGCCCATCACCAACTCCTGGAGTTTACTCAAACTCATGTCCATCGAGTCGGTGATGCCATCGAGCCACTTCATCTTCTGTTGTCCCCTTCTCCTCCCGCCTTCAATCTTTTCCAATGAGTCAGTTCTTCACATCAAGTGACCAAAGTATTGGAGTTTCAGCTTCAGCATCAGTCCTTCCAATAAATATTCAGGACTGATTTCCTTTAGGATGGACATCTCTTTGCAGTCCCAGGGACTCTCAAGCGTCTTCTCAACACCACAGTTCAAAAGCATCAATTCTTTGGCGCTCAGCTTTCTTTATAGTTCAACTCTCACATCCATACGTGACTACTGGAAAAAACATAGCTTCAACTAGCCTGACCTTTGTTGGCAAAGTAATGTCTCTGCTTTTGAATATGCTGTCTAGGTTGGTCATAGCTTTTCTTCCAAGGAGCAGGCATCTTTTAATTTCAGGGCTGAAGTTACCATCTGCAGTGATTCTGGAGACCCAAAAAACAAAGTCTGCCACTGTTTGCACTGTTTCCCCATCTATTTGCCACGAAGTGATGGGACCAGATGCCATGATCTTAGTTTTCTGAATGTTGAGTTTTAAACCAACTTTTTCACTCTCCTCTTTCACTTTCATCAAGAGGCTGTTTAGTTCTTCACTGTCTGCCATAAGGGTGGTGTCATCTGCATATCTGAGGTTATTGATATTTCTCCCGGCAATCTTGATTCCAGCTTGTGCTTCATGCAGTCCAATATTTCTCATAATGTACTCTGCATATAAGTTAAATAAACAGGGTGACAATATACAGCCTTGACGTATTCCTTTCCCTATTTGGAACCAGTCTGTTGTTCCATATTCAGTTCTAACTGTTGCTTCTTGACCTGCATACAGATTTCTCAAGAGGCAGGTCAGGTGGTCTGGTATCCAGCTTGCCAGATGCTAAGTCCAAGGCCACTGGCAGATTTTCTGGCAGAGTTCAAATAGACCTAAGAGTCCAAAGACAGAGACCTGAGAGACCCCAGGTGGAAAGCCAGGATCTGAGCCTACCAAAGTCACTCAGCCGTCTGGGTACCAAAAAAAAAAAAAAACTTGCTGAAATTAACTGTGATTCTAAACTGAACAGTGAGTCAGGAGACTCAGATCTCAAAACTAACAGGAGCAAAGAAAAAGAGGGTTATTCCTTGGGATTCAATGCAGCAAATAATAACTATTGCTTACTATTTGCTGGTTCCCCTGCTGGGGAGGCAGGCTTGCCAGGTGGCACTAGTGGTAAAGAATCCACCTGCCAATGCAGGAGACGTAAGAGATGCAGGTTCAATCCCTGGGTCGGGAAGATCCCTTGAGTAGGAAATGGCAACCTGCTCCAGTATTCTTGCCTGGAAAATTCCATAGATAGAAGAGCCTGGTAGGCTCTAGTCCATAGGGCCTTAGCGTCGGAAATGAGAGACTGAACACTGCTGGGGAGGAAGGAGAGAGAAGTGATTAGAGACGCAGACCCCGAAGTCAGATCATCTGGTTCTGAGACGGGTTCTCTCACTTGGCAGTATGTCTCTAAACCCACCTCATTAACTGTCCTAAGCAGAGTTACTAGGAGTAGCTAGCTACCTTTGTGCATGTTGAAGAGCTAAATCAGATAGTTAATGCAATGTACTGAGGGCTGAGGAGGTGTTCAGTTAGCATGAGTTACTGTTGTTATTGTCGTGTTGGTTGTTAAGCCCTCCCATGCCTCATCTCCTTCAGTCCTTAGGGTCTGAGGCAACACTAGGAAGAGGTCTAGTGAGAAAGGCAGAATGGGAGCTGAGCCTTGGAGAGTTCAAGGGCAAGAGGACTGGGAATGGCGATTGTCAGGCAAAGGGAATGAACAGCATGGTCACTTAGAAATAGCCAGGACTATCCAAGCTCCGAGACGAGGAGTCCCTCAAGTGCAAGAGCTGATGGCCCCCCTCCCACTTTGTGGCAGGACTCCCATCAGGATGTGTCACGTGGGGCTGACTTGGTGCAGAGTTCTCGTTCTCATCTGGGAACAGAAGGAGGACAAGTCAGGCTGTTAGTCTGGACCCTGGGGAGGCATAGTCTGGCCAGTCAGCCGAGAAGGTGGGACATGATTTTGGAGTAGACCAAAAGCCACAGATCTTCTTCAGGACATTTAAATCCAAGAGTCAAGACTCGGTAGATGGGGAAAGTGAAGGAAAGGAGATCTAGGTGGGCGGGGAGTGGGAGACTGCTGGGAACCCTCTATGCCAGGGCAGTAAGTGCCAGGAAATGACACGGGGCAGCTCAGGGAACCGAGGCAGAGCTTGACGTCTCTAAGGTCCCCTTTCTCCCTAATAAATCCCTGTGCTTCCTTGGGAACTCAGCTCCACTGTCTCAGGAATCCCTCCCAGGCTCCAGGCTCACTCAGCAGCAGTCCAGTTAGGTGGGAAGGAAGTGTGTGGCAAAGGGAAGCCAGAAGCCCTCGGGGGAGTGGCTGACCATTGGCTGGCACAGGCCCTCCTCCGAGCCTGTCAGAAGTGTGGGTGGGGCCAAGGCCCAGGGCCAGAGGCAACTGGTGGGGGAGTTTAGGCTGCCTCTTCATCAGAGCACGAGAAGCCAGAGGAGCTGTAATCTCTGACCCTTGCCTCTCCTTGCTGCGTCAGGCCTCAGCCAAAGTTAGAACACCTTCTCTGAGTTTCTGGGGGTTAACTCTTCAAGAGTGCATGTGGGAATCCATGCGCCACTAGAATAGTTTTAACCAGTGATTGAGAAGCTTTGACAGAAAACTGGGAAGGTTCCCTTATTCTCAACTCAGGCGCCCACACATACCACCGTTTCTTTTTGTGAAAAACATCAACAAGTTACAGATATGTAATTTGGAAGAAAACAACCTCAAGTAATGTGCCATTCTAGTTAGGCCTAAATTCACATTTAAAATATTATTCAACTAATTAAAATGGAATTAAATGAATATAATGTTCACTGTGTCTACTGTTTAGCATAAAAAGTTGTTAAATATATCATACTCTGTGTTCCGAACTGGCAGCAGATTTTCGCAATGTTTAATTGTAAGAAATAGCCATGTACTACTTAATTGCATAACTAGGTGGAACATAAAAATCACAATTACATGAATTATATTAAGTAAAATATGTTAAAATAGTTTGTTTTTCGATGGTGGAATTTTATGGACACCATAATGAAACCGAAGTACATTTTTAATTACCTAATTATTGCTATTTTCAAAGTCCATTTACACCATAATTGTTCCTGTTTTCATAGTCCAAAGAGTCGTCGACAGAAACACTCAGTAGGATCTAAAATAAGGATTCATTCTTCAGACAGCTCCTGCTCATGGTTCCCCCCCTCCTCATCTTTAAAAAATCTATCTCAGAAGCATTCATTCATCATTTATTCAACAATAATCATGTATATAAAACTGTTGGGTATGATAGAGGGATACAGGGATGCAGAAGGACACGTAGTATTCCAGGCAACCTCTAGTCAAGGTAAGATCCACTGCATCTGAAGCAGACTAAAAAAATAGCCAGCAGTCGGTGGTCTCACCAGCTCCCAGGAGCTCAGCAGATGGGTAACTGTGGGCGGCGGGGATGGAGGTTCGGGCAGGACAGGACGAGGTTGCAGCAGGTGGGGAGGTGAGGAAGGGCATCCCAGGATCCCACTGGAACCAGCATGAGCAAGGATCTGGAGGAAGGAAAAGCAGGTAGAATGAGGTACTGGGGAGTAGACAAGTGTGGAGGCGGCAGACAGCCACGGGGAGATAGGGGAGAGATTCTGTCACAAAGCACAACGAGAAAAAAAAAAAAAAAAAAAGCACAACCAGGACCAGAGCCAGAACCAGCTGGGCATTTCCAGCAGTGAGGATAGGAAGAGTGAGCCCTCACTCAGCCTTGGGGCTAAGCATGAGCTGGGAGTGGGGGAGACGACTGCAAGCTTCTGAGCACATGGGGGACAAAACCGTCAGTGATGGAAATGGAAGAATCAGGGAGAGATGGTTTCCATGAAAAACAATGAATTCAGTTCTAGACAGAAGATCTGTGAGGTTATAGAAGAACATTCATGCTAGGTGAGGGATGCAAGTTTTCTCAGCAGATCAATCCCTTTAAAACTCCGCCCACCCCCCCTTTTAATCTTGAGCGAGTGCTCAAACTCTAATTTTTTTTTTTTTTTTTTTTTTTTTTGTGGCAGGAGAGGAGACCAACAACAGACAGAGTAGAACAATTTTTAGGTGAAACTGTGAAATGTAAGGGCAGTTCCTCACCACACATATTGAATTAGTGTGATAGTTTTTAAAAGTATTCTAGGAGAGACGCAAACTACATCATAAGAATGGATCTGAGGGCCATGATGGGTGCAGTCCTCACTCTGGTTTTCTCTCTTCCAAGGCCCCACCATCCCTGGAGTTTACTAAATGATCTTCCCTTGAGGGTTTGAGAAAATTCCATAAATCACAGACAATTGTTGAGGGATTTTATTTTATTTTTCACAACTTGATTTCCCTTTTATCTCCTGGAACCATTAATATGCACTGAGCCTCTCTGTTTGATCATCACTACAGAGCCCTGAATGAGGAACCCTTGGCAATGGTCAGAGAACAGGGGTCCTGACTCTCTCTCTTAATTGTCAGACTGATTGGACAAACCAGGGTATGTTCTGGAACTTCTGGTTGGTTGTTCTAAATCTTTTAGAGAGATCTCTCTATCATTCACATCATTTAAAATATGTCTTCCTGTGAGGGAAACAGGTCCTAGCCACTGGGTATCTAAAGACTAAGTGAGTCACTGTGGTTAAGACAGATCATTGGATACTTACCTGATGGGATTTCAAAGTTGGGAGGCCATGGGGTCTGAACAGCAACACTGACACCAGCCAACAGGACCCAGCTCTGGGGGCGCTGTGGCCCAGAAAGTGCTTCTGCTCCACTGGGTCCTCTCAGGAAGCAAGCTGAGGGGGAGGGACAGAGCTCATCCCTAGAGCAGGAACACAGCATCTGATGCAACAATCCTGCATGATTCTTGCACCTGATTCCAGCTCAGGGAAAGGAAAGCAGTATTTACTCACACCTGGATAAGCTGTCTTACCTGAGTAGACTGATCAAATGTACTCTAACATCCTAGGGATAGGCATGGGTGCCCTGAAGACCAGTCTTTATTTTGTACTCAAGGCTCAGGCATTACACAATCATCCATACACCATTCCCTCTTTGCCAGGAACTGAACAAAGTGTAAGGCAATTCAAATTCCAAAAAAGACAAAAAGCCGATTAGCAAACACCAAGTACTGACACAACTTAGGCAATCTTATAAATCAGTGTTATGTCAACTAAATAAATAAAAACTCATTTATTCATTTTAACAAAGAAAGAGATCCTATCCTTTGGCCAGGCATTTACAGCCCCCAGATGTGCAAACATGATTCATTTACATACCACATTCAGGACTTTTGTTGAACCCATGTTGTGTTAGTACTGCTATTTACTCATATCTTTTTTTCCTTTGATATGAGTTGTATTTAAACTTAAGCAAATTTATTTTAAAAGGAAAATTTCTATCACTAAGTGGGAAGTCAGAATCATCTGCCACATATTATGACTATAATAAGAATGCAAGGAAAACATAGCTACTAAATTAGAAGAGTCTCTCCCTGTACCCCTAAAATAACCTCATACCACATCAATGGTATACGTGTATACAAGAAATATCAGAAACAAGAAAAGTTGCAAATTTTAAAAATTAAAACTCTGAAGGTTGCTTTTTACAGATGTGAGTGAAAGTCTTTGTGAAAAAGGGCTCTAATATCTTTCTTTTCTTTCCACATATTCTAAACTAAAATATGCCACTGTTTTGTATAAAGCAACCCTGTGTAGGCAAAATATTCACAACAGGCCCAGGTCACGTTCTAACACACCTATAAAATAGTTGCAATATTATTTTGTAACAATGCATGGCCCCTCGGGAACTTCAGTTTCCACTGTCTGAGATAAGGGGGATTGTGATCTGCCAGGACGGCTAACTTCTCAGTTAAAGTACCTGTGAGCTGCACATGTCAGGTGTTCCTGCCCCATAGATAAAGAATATGCAGAAACATGCTGATACCACAGCATCAGGAAGGCTACATTACATCAAAGGGCAAGGCATACAAATCTTCAGGCTCTAAAGTCTTAAAGGAATGTTCTTCAAAGCCCATAGGAAGGCCTTGGTACTTGTCTCCATACTTACGGAACTAATCTTTATGGACCAAATCCCACTAATTCATTGATTTTCTGCTCTTGGACAAGACAGTTCTCCAAGTGGGGCTTGTTCCCCACCATCTACTGAGAGAGAAGTGAACTCATCACTTCAGTATCTTAACACAAGGCCCTTGTGTCAAATAAGAGGTTACTACCTACTGTGAATGATAAACCTCCATGTCTAAAGTGTTCAACACAACAGAAGCTTATCTATTTATTTAATCAGTGTTGGAGAAGACTCTTGAGAGTCCCTTGGGCTGCAAGGAGATCCAACCAGTCCATTCTGAAGGAGATCATCCCTCGGACTTTTTTGGAGGGAATGATGCTGAAGCTGAAACTCCAGTACTTTGGCCACCTCATGCGAAGAGTTGACTCATTGGAAAAGACTCTGATGCTGGGAGGGGTTGGGGGCAGGAGGAGAAGGGGATGACAGAGGATGAGATGGCTGGATGGCATCACTGACTCAATGGACGTGAGTTTGAGTGAACTCTGGGAGTTGGTGATGGACAGGGAGGCCTGGTGTGCTGCGATTCATGGGGTCACAAAGAGTAGGACACGACTGAGCGACTGAACTGGACTGAACTTAACTGAATGAGTGGTAGTGACGGCGTGACTGCTTCAGTCATCATTTAGGGACCCAGCCTCTGTCCCTTTTGTGATTTTAACCTCATCTAGAAGAGTGCTAGCCAATAGAACTTTCTGTGGTGATGGAGCTGTTATACTGCCTGTCCAATGTACTAAGGACATGCGGCTATGGGCATTTTAACTATAGTTAGTGAGACTGTAACTGAATTTTCAATTATAGTTAATTTTTTTTTAAAGAAAAACATTGAAGGACCTTTGTTACCTAGTTTCAAGAATATTTTATAGCATTTAAATATAGCTACAGAAGTCAAGACAGTGCTATTAACATATGAATAGCCTAATAGATCAATGGAACAGGAGCGAGTTCAGAAATAGACCCACCATATATATAGTCAATTAATCTTTGAAAAAGGTGCCAATGCCAAGTTAAATCAATTCTGGAAAAGATCGTCTTTTCAACACACGGTGCTGGAACAACTGGATATCTGTATGAAATAAAAATAGAGAAATAGATCTAAGAGAAACAGTTGCTGCCATGTAGATGTGTTATTTCCATAAAACTGATGACTGAAGTTAGAAGCATCAGTTGTAACTTTAAAAGGGGGGTGGGGATTGAGGTCCAGAAACATTACGTAGAAAGACTATGATCATACAACAAGGAAATGCTGAAGATAGGATTCAAACTGGCTATCTATAGTCTTAAAGTTGCCTCTCTTCGGTAAAAAGCCTCAGTGCAGGAACAGTGGTGGGGAGGTGATGAGAAGAATGCTGAGTCCTAAATCAGTCGGGAAGCTGAGCTCTCTCACTGTGTCTTTTCCTCTCTATTTTGGGGTCCCATCCATGTTCCACACACAAGGCAGAACTAGGGGATTCTCTAGTTTAATTTCATATTTTATTTTTATTTCATTGGGTTTGGAGGAGGGAAGGAGTCAGGAGTCCATGGAATCACAATATTCCTTTGTCCCTTATTTTTATTTAATTTTAATTAATTTAAATGTAAATAGCCACATGTGATTAACGGCTATTAGGGTTTAGAGCCTTAGCATCCTCTCCATTCATCTAGCAAAAGAGAAAAAAAGGAAAGTATGGTATTTGGGGAGATTTTAACTGGTGGTCCTAGAAGTTTGCACTTCACTCCCTCTTTCCATTGGCTAAAACTGAGTCATGTGGCCACACTTAATTGCAAAGGAGGCTGGGAAATGTAGTTTAGCTGTGTGCTCAGGAAGATGAGGGAGTAGATTTTGGAGAGTCCCATGTTTATGACTCTGGGAATGAAGGTTCAATAGGTGCCAAAATGAGCACCTCTTCCCATTGAGGCAACTACAGAAAACAATAGGGAAAGCAGAGAAAGAAGTTGCATGAAAACAACATAAAGGCTAAAGTAGTTAGAACACCAACTTGCAAACATTTATGATGCCCAGCAGTAAAAAGATTAAGATTTAAGGAATATCTACATGGAGCATCCCTGATGGCTCAGTGGTAAATCCATTTGCAATGCAGGAGACGCAGGAGATGAGGGTTCAGTCCCTGGGGCAGGAAGATCCCCTGAGTAGGAAATGGCTACCTGATCCAGTATTCTTACCTGAAAGACCCCATGGACAGAGGAGCCTGGCGGGCTACAGTCCACGGGGTCCAAAGAGTCAGACACGACTGAGCAACTGAGCACACGAGCACACATGAAGCTCAACTATGTTTATTCACTCAGCATTTATCCCATGCCTAATGGTGTCAAGGACTATGCCCAGCACAAAGGATGCAACAATGGGCAAGACACCATCCATCACAGAGGATTTTAATTTAATGTGGCAAGTGTAGCCTCAGATGTAAGGATAAATTGCAGTGAAAACTCAGGCTATGGACACTGAATTTTCTGTGGGTAGACAGAGGACAATTTTAGGAAAGGGTTTCCAACAAAAGTGTGTATGTGTGTGCAGTTACACACACACCCAAGATAGAAATTTTTTTAGACATACAACTGTCAAGGAGTGGGTGGTGAAGTGTCCTCAAACCAAAATCAATAAAGGTCAGATATCATAACTCCAATTTGTATGTGTGCACTCAGTCACTCAGTTGTGTTCAACTCTTTGCGACCCCCTGGACTGTAGCCCTCCAGGCTCCTCTCTCCATGGGATTTCCCAGGCAAGACTACTGAAGTGGTTTACCATTTCCTTCTCCAGTGGATCTTCAGCTCGGGCATTGAACCTGCATCTCCTGTGTCACCTGCATTGCAGGTGGATTCTTTACCACTGAGCTATCGGGGAAGCCCATAACTCCAATAAGCATGCGAAATTCTCCTTATGTCAAATTGTTTGCTGACCTGAATCTCCTCATGGGCTCAGCCAGGTGTATGAGCTCCTAGGATACATTTCCCATTTCCTCTATGGCATCACCATGATTTCATCCAGAGCTTCCTTGAACACATGAAGCAGAAGCAAGAGTCCCTTTTCTGATTTCCCCTGGAACTGCTCCTTCATCTCCCCTTTCCTGTAGCACTTTCCTTTCTTCCTTGGTGAGTTATTTACCCTCCAACACTAGACTGTGCATCCCTTTGTCCACTGCCCATGTCTTAATTATATTGGCAAGACAAAGTGTTTGCTTCATTGACTATGGTGGTCTTCTTTGTGTCGTGGCCCCCCAGACATTTCACCTTACTACCAATAACAGAGACCTGATTTCTTCCTGGGGCAGGGAGTACCTCTCCCTTTATGTTGATCATGTTAAGAATGTAAATCATGGTGTCAAGTATTGGGCCCTGGACTCTATCTAGCCGGGGCAATCATCCAAAATCTCCCACATGACTTTGAATGTGTAGAAGAGTGGCATGAGGTCAGGGAAGGGTTTGGAGCTCAACCCTCCAAAGCAGAGAACATTCCCTGCCACTGCTTAAGGCTGAGTTGGCCTGAACCCTCGGTATACCTTGATCCCAGTTTATTTTGAGTCTGAGTCTTCACCCTTCCCATCAATTATTTAGGCCCCCAAGCAATTTCCCAGAAATTTCCTGAATGGACATCTGTAAGTGCATATGGGGGCATATTATCAATGAATGTCACATAAGACTAAATGTAAAATCTCTCTTTATGGACTAACATAATCTGTTTCACATAGAAGCAAAATGAAACACACCCAATGTACATTGAGTCGATGATGGGAGTGGGCTTATGACCAGCTGTTATTTTCAACATGTTTGGACATATTCTCATTTGACTCTTTTTTCATATATTTATTTAGGCTGTGCCAGGTCTTAGTTGGGGTATGCAGGATCTAGAATAGCTCCCTGACTAGAGATTGAACCTGGGCCACCTGTATTGGGAGCACAAAGCCTGCCACTGGACCACCAAGGAAGTCCCTCATTTGATTCTTGTTATGGAAAGACACCAGTAGGACTGGAACTTGGTACACACTCCATGAGCTTTCTGGATTTGGAGAAGCTTTAAAAGGATTGGGAGGAATATCCAGGTCCCCACCTTTCTGCTTCTCAACACTAATCAGTTGATTCCTCCCTCCTTCCCGTCCTCCTGCCTCTCTCATTGCTGCCTTCCTGCTGTAGGATTATTTTATCCCTAAATATCTTCCCTCTAAACTGAAACTTCAAGATGGAAAAATTGATCATTTCCTACAAGGCTCAGCACTAGGACTTTTTTCATAGGGGATATCAGGAAATATTTGTAGAATTGAAGGGAGTTGATTTGAATTATTGAATCCAGGTAAGTGGCTTTGGTAAGTCCATTAGCTTTGCCCTGGAAATCTCGGCTCCTGTCCCACCCCATTTCTATTTGGCCAAACTAACATGACAGAGAGTGATTCAGCAGTCTTCCTTATTCACTTCAGAGAGTTGAAAATGAGACGTGAAAATGACAGCAAGTAGACATGTCAATAAATACGCATTCAGAGCCAGGGCAGGAGAGTCCTGCTGCCATCCCAGGCTTCACAAGGACAGAATGTCAAGGCCGCTTGAATGGATCTCACAGAAATCACCCAGTTCAAGATGACCACACCACTCTGGAAGTTGACATCTGGGATTTCCGTCGGAAAGATGTTAGATTTCATGCCCTTCAGATTCTCTTTGAACTTCTGAGCCTGAAAACTGCTTGTCTCATGGAGCAGAGTTTGTTCTTGATATTTACTTAAAATATTAGTGTCAGCTAATAAGATAATGAGTCTTGAAGTTTTATCAACAAGTAAGATTTAAGTCTTTAAGGTTTATCTGGTACTAAAGAGCCCTTAATATTTCTGGGGCCATGTGTGCATACCTTCTTAAGTCCCTAGATGATGGGCTCTAATTTTAATTTTTATAAAGTGCAAGTGTGTGTGTGTGTGAGAGAGAGAGAGAGAGAGAATTAAATATATAATATACATCTTAAAAGCCACTAAATACAAGGGGGAAAAAGTAGGTATATATTTAGCCAAGTGTTTTGTGGATTTCTTTTCCCTTTTGAAAAACTCCAGTACAAGCATCCAAGTCAAGTAGAAGCCTCTTACTCTGGTTATTTATTTATTTTGTTCTCTCCTTTGGAAAGCGATGCACATGTATTATGAAAAGCAAATATTATACTCTTTATTGTCAAACAAAGTTTATAAGGTTCATGTGTCAATGATGAGGCCAAAGACCTCACACAGAAAGTTTCCTGTCCTGGAAGAATTTCTCATGAAATATAAAATATGGGAAGTAAGGAGACCCCTTACTGCCAGAAAAGAGAATCAGCCCACTCCTAATGGCACCCCTGGGATTGGATGAGCTCAGACCTTGACTGTCCAAGTGTGGGAGGGGGGGGTCTTTCTCTGCAGACAAGCATAGAGGGGGAAGACTCAGTGAAGGGGAAGGACCACAGAGGAAGTTGAAGGGTATTTACTTAAAAGAGGCTACTTATGTCCAACTCCATGCAGCTCTGACATCCAGATGCATGAGGCAACCCGCCTTTGGGGACACAGGAAGTGGAAGCAAGGTGATGACAAATGAAAGGCATTCTTTGGCCTCGGAGCACATAGGCATGGAATCCGGTAGGCGTACAGTTACTATTTACAGGAAACTGGCACAGAGTTATAACTTTTCCTAGACAGGTTGGTGCCATTGTGTTCTGGCACCATGAAAAGCATTAAATAAGGCTTAGCATTTGTCTAAACCACGCTGGATGTACTATACTTTCTGATATGTATTGCTTTCTCCGACTGGGAGTTTCACTGAAGTCCCTCCCTGGGGAGCAGAAAGCGGGAGTTATAGTCAACCATGGTTAATTTGCGCTTTGTGCTTTGTTTATCCAAACCATATGTCTAGATGGTTGTAATTCTGTGTCACTGGCTGTGTAATGCTCTCTGTGCTAAGAGCTCTGTAAATAGCAACAGCTCGATGCATAATCACGTTGGCATTCTGAAGGGGGGAAAGGGAAGTTTCAAGTGACGTTTGTTGTAGAGACAAATACCCAAGGGTGTCTCCATCCCCATCTTTCAGGCTCTGATCCTTTGTGCTTTGGTCAAGCAGGTCCTTGTGGACCAGACAGGATCTGCTAGAAGCCAGGTGTGGTGGGTCAGTACTACCTCTCATTCTCATTCTCTAGCCATCAAGCTCCCATATACCCAGATACTAAATCAGATCCTTGTTATTTAGCAACTTCAGCAAGTATCTGGTGTACAGAAGAGAATTCCTTTTATTTCAATGCCAAAAAAGTGAAAATAAGGTGAATCGACCATGATTTCCTTTTGTAACATTTTCATTAGCATTTTGTACTTAATTTATCAAATGTCAATCAATATAAGACACTGTGCTCAAAGGTTGGAGGTGATAAACCTCAACATGAATTTCTTAAATGGCAAAAGACTAGCGAGGATAAAAACAGAAAGGTGCCAGCTTCCAAGTTCAGGCTAAAAGCTCAGGGAACCTGGAGGGCTTAACCCATCCATCAGTGCAGAACAAGCTCCTGCTCATTCAACAGATGTGAGGCATCTTCTATGTGCTAAGCAGAGTGCCTGTGTCCAGGGGCACGTGGTGACTCCCCCCAGTGCCCCTGTCCTCATGAAGTTTCTAGAGTAGCTACTGGCAACCAAAATGCCTGGCTAGAGATCTCTGGAGGACTTAAGGTCAGACAGATGCTTTATGGCAAATTCCGTCATGTCCCAACTTCAGCAACCTCCCAAAACTGAAAAGAAGGCTTTAAAACATGTTTCTCCTTCACACAAATGCTGCCATTCATAGGACCGAGGCCACCTTACTTCAGGGGTCTCTAAAGCATGATGCTCTGTGCATATCAAACACAGACTGTCCACAGAGTCTGTTTAAGATTGTGGGGATAGGAAATGTGTCAACCTCTTTGGAGTCCTAGAGAATAAAGGGAGGTGGTCTGCAACCAGCCCAGTGGGGATAAACTGGGGATGTTTCCCAGCCTTGCCAGGGGCACTGCCATTTCCTTAGATGTCTTCATCAGAGAATTCCAAAGACTGCTCTCATTCCAGGGCCAGCAGAGTCTGGGCCACCATGTTGCCCAGAAATGTTGGCATGTTTCTCTCACCAGCCCTCTTAGGATGGTGGCTGTCTCAACTCCTCTCTGTCCTCAAAGTCCACTCTTGGCAAGCAGCTTTATGATGTATTTCGTGGGGGCACTGAGAAGCCGTCACATACAGCCTCTCATCCGCCCAACACTGACTTTGTCGCCCACCTGCACCTGCCCCTCCTCCCTGCATCCCTCCTGTGATAAAGGTGAAGCTGGCCCCCCTCCCTCCTAAGGACCCCTTCTCCTCCTGCCTTCTCAGAGCTTCCTTCTGCAGTCAGTATTCTCTTTTCAAAAATGTCCACTTGTCTCCTGTCCTTCAAATGCATCTCCCCTGCTCCTACATACTTTATTCCTGCTCTTGCTTTTTCTTCTTATTGTCCTTCCCAATCCAGCGGAGGGGAGTTGTGCCCACATGCTGTTCCAGTTCCTCACCTCCTTTCAGTCTTCAACCCATTCCAAACTGGCTTCTTTTCTTATCATTCCATCAGGACTGTTCCTGTCACCTGCTCCAATTCCTCTGTCCCATTCCAGCCCTCTTAGCTGAACACTAACAACTAGTCAACATCTCTACTTGGATATCTTATAGATAAGATGACAATACATCTCTAGGTGGTCAGGATAATCTCTGTTGCCCAGGCATCATTATTCCTATCACCCCTCTCATGTTCAAATGTGTTTTGGACAGTCAATTATAAGGTCACCTATCTGTTGGCAAACAGTAGGCATCTGTGATTTGTCTGTCCTATTTCTTGCATTGGTAACAGTGCCCAGTTTAGCTTTGGAGAACAATCCTTTGGAGTTATATTCTCCAGGCAGTTTAGTCCTATAACTAGTATACCAGCATCAGATCAGATCAGATCAGTCGCTCAGTCGTGTCCGACTCTTTGCAACCCCATGAATCGCAGCACACCAGGCCTTCCTGTCCATCACCAACTCCTGGAGTTCACTCAGACTCACGTCCATCGAGTCACTGATGCCATCCAGCCATCTCATCCTCTGTCGTCCCCTTCTCCTCTTGCCCTCAACCCCTCCCAGCATCAGAGTCTTTTCCAATGAGTCAACTCTTCACATGAAGTGGCCAAAGTACTGGAGTTTCAGCTTTAGCATCATTCCTTCCAAAGAAATCCCAGGGCTGATCGCCTTCAGAATGGACTGGTTGGATCTCCTTGCAGTCCAAGGGACTCTCAAGAGTCTTCTCCAACACCACAGTTCAAAAGCATCAATTCTTCGATGCTCAGCCTTCTTCACAGTCCAACTCTCACATCCATACATGACCACAGGAAAAACCATAGCGTTGACTAGACGGACCTTTGTTGGCAAAGTAATGTCTCTGCTTTTGAATATGCTATCTAGCTTGGTCATAACTTTCCTTCCAAGGAGTAAGCGTCTTTTAATTTCATGGCTGCAGTCACCATCTGCAGTGATTTTGGAATCCCCAAAATAAAGTCTGACACTGTTTCCACTCTTTCCCCATCTATTTCCCATGAAGTGATGGGACTGGATGCCATGATCTTCATTTTCTGAATGTTGAGCTTTAAGCCAACTTTTTCACTATCCACTTTCACTTTCATCAAGGGGCTTTTTAGTTCCTCTTCACTTTCTGCCATAAGGGTGGTGTAATCTGCATATCTGAGGTTACTGATATTTCTCCCGGCAATCTTGATTCCAGCTTGTGTTTCTTCCAGTCCAGTGTTTCTCATGATGTACTCTGCATATAAGTTAAATAAACAGGGTGACAATATACAGCCTTGATGTACTCCTTTTCCTATTTGGAACCAGTCTGTTGTTCCATACCAGCATCAGATTTGTATAAACAGAGGTGTGTGGTCGAAAATGGGTCAAGAACATTTATTCCCAATAATTTTATTAGTGCTATTTTGGGGAAAAAAATCTTACTTTTCTACTGGGAATGCTAAACTAGTAGAATATATGTCTTAGATGGATGTGGGCAGGAATTTACTTGAGGATAAAAGTGACACAGAGGAAACACATTGGGGGAGGGGGCTGGATTCTAATGTTGAGAGGGGAGAGAAGAGAGGGAGGGCTGACAGCAACACGAGGCAACTGGAACCGGACACCAGTCCCACCCCTAACCATTCTCTTACACAAGTCAAGACACTTTTTCATTTGGGAGAGCTGGAGGTAGATTTCTATCACTTAATGCCAATAGAGTCAGGATCTATCCAAGCATATCCAAAATTCAAATCTGGCCAGTTCTACTCCTGATGCCGTCAGATCTTCTTCTATTTCAGTCAAGAAATCTCAGCAATAATCCAGTCTCTTTTGTCAGAAATCTGGGAATCATCCTTGACATCCTCCTTTCTCTAATCTCATCATCAAGTCCAATTGATTCCATCACCAAAATATATCTAGACTCTGATACCTTCCCTCCACCAGCGCTGCCCTCAATAAGTACATAATATCCTTCTGTCCCATCTGGACAATGGAACTGTCTCCCAAATGTCTTCCTGAGACCATTCGTGTTCTCCCTCCCCCACATTCTCCATGAAACAGCTGGAATCATCTTAAACTCCCAATCTGTTCATAGTGCCCAAGGCCATACTTTATTGAACACTTGGAAGGAGAATAGAAGGAGCCCAATAACACTCAGAAAACAAGCAAGCACAGTTGAGCTCTCATAATTCCTGAATTCCCCAGTGATATTTGAGACAGCGTCGAGTATCTTTCCCAGTACAATTTCCCAGGACAGGTGTTTCATTTTTTTCATTATTATTTGTTTTATTGTGTTTCAATCAGTAGCTTAAGGTCAAATATTTTTCCTTGTGGTGAGATATTTGAACATGGAAGCTTGCCAGCCAAGAGACAAAGTGAGCCTGCGCAGAAGTATTTCACGTGGGTTGGTGACTGTAGGGGCATTTGTAGATGTTGGTGTTTGAAGTTTTCTGCGGCACCTCCCTGGAAGCAAGTGCTTCAGAGGAGAGGCACAAACGTCCTTGTCACTCTAACCTTCAGTGAACTGCTCTCCATCCCCTCCCTTCTCTTAGAGGACTTTAGATTTTAAATTCTATTGAAACAAGGCCAAATAAAATCAGTCCCTCCAGATTAGGAAGCTATCCTGACCCAACAGTTTTGGAAAGGAATGGAAAGAAAACATTTAGCAAGGAGGCTAAAATGAGAGGTGATGCATACCATGTGTCTTTTTCTTTGTAAGAGAAGGCTAACAATTGCAAGCGTGGCAGTCTAACTGATAGACGTCTGTTGTAATTCCAATCCACGTTTTAATACCTTTTTTCTTTGACACTTGACAAGATAATTGTAAATGTCTGGAAGAATCAATGAACAAAATAATTAAGTAGAATTTGATGAACGGAAATATTAGGGATATTTGCACAAACAGATATAAAAATAGGTTCTAAGACTACCATAATTAAAATAGATTGAACTAGGGGAGAAGCTGGTAGAAAGAACATACAGTTTGAATCTCCAGATGAAGTGATAAAGGGATAATTATGAAAACCTAAGACTAAATTGATTCATCACCACTTCACATCACCTCCTAAAATAAATTTCAGTTGGAGTAAAGGTTTAAAGTACATATACAAAGTAGCTGGAAGTAAATATAGGTGCATGTTTGTCTGATCTTGTGCTGGGAAAGCCTTTTAAAGAGTGTCTTATCATAAAGTAAATACTGATAGAATTAACCACATATAAATTGAAATCTTCTGCCATAAGCACAATTTAAGGGAAAGCAATAAACAGAAAACAAGCATTTACAATACAAGTAAGGAAGGGTTAATATTGCTAATGCTCTGAAATGTCATTGTGGACAAAAGACATGATTAGGAAATCCACAAAAGAAGTACTAACGCCAAAAATATGAAAAATGTTTAACTTTACAAGCTGTCAAAGATGTGCAAACTGAAACAATAGTGAAACACAATTTTTCAGCTATTACACTGACACTTTAAAAAAAGAAAAAAGATTGTCTGGAGCATGGGGAAGTGGGCACCCATAGATTGCTGGCAAGGGCTTAAAGTGAAACAAGCTTTCCAGTGGGTAACTTGGCAAAATCCTTAAAAACGTGCACAGCCCATTTACACAGCAATTCCTCTTCTAGGAATTTATCCTCAGGAAATAATCATAAATAACTGCAGAAGTTTATTTAAAAGATGTTCCCTGGAAGGTTGTTTATAATAGCAAAAAATTAAAAACAAAATAAATGTCTGACAATATGGAACCGGTTAAATAAATTATGGTGCAGTATAATCCATGATCACAAAAAAAAAAAAAAATTTACCGAGAACTACTCAGTGACTTTGGAAAAGGTTCACAATATATAGTTAAACGGAAAAAAATTTGTCAAACAACCTGCACAATGTGGTCTCATTTTTGGTTTTTTAAATATGTATGTATGTAAATATATGCATAGAAAAAGACCTTAAGAGGATAACCAGAAAGTTATCAGTGATTATCTCTGGGTAGCAAGAGTATTGGTGATTTTCATTATTTTACAAATATTCTGCAATAAAAATGTATTACTTTTGTAACAAGCTTCTTAAAAACATTAGCTTTTATTTAAATTCTGTGTTGCAAGTTGGGTCTCAAAAACTGGCCTTCAAAAAACCTTTTGGGGGAAATTCTTGCAGCCAGAAATTGAGGAATACCGGGGAAGATGGTCCAGCCAAACACAGCTGGAGTAGGAAGGCATGAACCAGCTTCCAGGCTCCACTGGTCGCTAGTCAACAGCCGCACATCACTGCCCCTGCTTCCCACAACTGCTTTTTTTAATGCATCATGGAAAGGGAAATTGATGTAAGCTGAAAATATTAATATCAACAATAATAGCAATGAATTTGATAACAACAGGTAACAATGAACATTTATTAAGCAGTTAAGTATTTTCCAGACACTGAGCTCATTGCTTTACTGATATCATCTCATTTAATCCTCTCAACCATCTTTTGGCAAAGGGATTATTGTCTGCACTTTGTAGATGTGGAAACTGAGACTTGGATGGTGATGAAATTCTCCCACAGTCATGGGGCTCTCAGGCTGCCAGGAGGAATTAAAAACCCGAGAGACTCTGATCCCAGAGACCCTCACCCATCTCCATTGATGAGGGAGACGGAGCAGCATTTTTTCAAGCCCACGAGTCTTCCTGCCGACATCACCACCCAGGCCTCAATTTCCTTTGTGATTCAGCCCTGTATTATGTAGCCTGACTCCGGTGTGAAAGATTTGTGGCAATTGCATGATGTATGAGGTGCCATTTGTAAAAATATTATTTAGTGTAAAACATGATGTTTTTTCTCCTGATTTACAAGTTGGATTTATAAATCTGCACTTCTCACTATCTGAGTTATATATCTTGCTGCTGATTTATAAAACTTGCCTGTAAATCTTCCCAGCAAAGTTTTGATTCAGAAATCATTATTTTAAGAATTAGATTTAGTTAAAACATTCAACTGCTTTATAGGGGAGGCAATGGATTTACATAACTCCAATCGAAGCTTACAGATCCTACGGCAGCTTTACAAGTCGTGCCTAGGAATTCCTAAAGAAAATGTTCTGATTTAAGGGCATTCACTCCACACTTTAGCTACAACTGACTGATTTACAGAGCCAAAGCCATATAATAATGATCCATTTTATAAAACCCCACTTTTCTTTTAACTCCACATCCTGATTTATATGCCCTAATTGGGTTTTTTGTAATGCAACCTTAGTCACATGCTCCTCCACCTCAGAACTGATCTTGAGGGAAAGATCCAGGAGTTATGTATGGTCAGAACAAAGTGACCCTGACTTCCTTCCTCTTTGCCTCTTTCCCTGATTCCAAGGGAGCGAAAACATTCGACCTCACCCTGAGCCAAAAGTAGCTAAGCTTGGGGAGGGTCCATAATGATAGCATTCCCTGGATGGAATTATTGTACCTTCATTCTGTCCCTGCTCCTCAGATGAAGAGGGATTGATCTCAGAGAGAAAAAAACGGCCAATCCAAGGAATTGAGAACATATTGGACAAAAGATTGATAGCTGAATAAATCAATCAGCACATGAAGAGACATTTGTTTATTGTTTAAGAACAAAGGCCAAAAGTCATTCAACAGGTAGCAAGTGACTGGGGAGGGAAGGGACCTGTGGGGAACTTTAGA
This sequence comes from Bubalus bubalis, assembly GCF_019923935.1. Classification (NCBI taxonomy): domain Eukaryota; kingdom Metazoa; phylum Chordata; class Mammalia; order Artiodactyla; family Bovidae; genus Bubalus; species Bubalus bubalis. The sequence continues at coordinate 41,442,143 of NC_059174.1, forward strand.
AAGATGCTTGTCCCATCAGAATGGGGCAGCCTGGTTGTTGCTATGTGGGATTGCTTGCCTAGTATTTCGAGATCTGGCTTCTTAAGAGAATTCTAAAAGCCCGGATTTTTATGTTAAATGCACCAGTTTAAAAAACTAATTTTATTCATGGCTGACTTATAATAGTAAAATTAGCACATTTTGAGTGCACAAGTCGGTGATATTTGACAAATATGTATACCTATACAGGGCTTCTTATGCGGTGCTAGTGGTAAAGAACCAGCCTGCCAATGCAGGAGACATAAGAGATCGCTGGGTCAGAAAGATCCCCTGGAGGAGGACATGGCAACCCACTCCAGTATTCTTGCTTGGAGAATCCCCATGGACAGAGGAGCCTGGCAGGTTACAATCCATAGTGCTGCAAGGAGTAAGATATGACTGAAGCAACTTAACACAGCACATATTACATCTATACAACCACTGGCCCAATCAAGTTATAAAACATTTTTATCACCCCAGAAAGAGTCCTCCTACATGTGAAGTCAGTCTTCTCCCTCCCACCCACTGTTCCAGTACACTGCTGGTCTGATTTTTATCCCTATAGATATAGTTTGACGGTTTTAGAATTTAACATAAATGGACTCATACAGAATCTTTTTCTTCTGCCCACTTTCTTCCACTTGGTGTGATATCTTGAGATCTATCCATGGTGTTTTGTGTATTAACAGGCTGCTCCTTTTTATGGCTGAGTACTAGTCCATTGTATCATAATTATTCTTTCATTCTCATTTGGGTTCTTTCTAGATTTAAACTATTATCAATAAAGCTGCTATGACCATTTCTGGACAAGTCTTTTTATGGACATAGTTTTTGCATCTCTTTGGGGGAAAAAAAAATCTAGGGATGGAACTGCTGAATCATCTGGTAAAAGTATGCTTATTATATATAAAAGCTGCCAAACAGGTTCAAAAGTGATTGTACCATTTTACACCCCCCACTCCCCTACCCACCCAATAATGTATGAGTTCCAGTTGTTCAACATCTTTCCCAGTGCTTGCTATTATCAGTCTTTTTAATTTTAGTCATTTAGTCATTTTAGTCATAATTTTAGTCATTTAGCTATGAAGTGGTATCTCATTTAATTTGCATTTTCCTAATAACTAATGGTGTCGAGCATCATTTCATGTGTTCATTGGCCATCTGTATATCTTCTTTTGTGAACTGTCTGTTCAGATCTTTTATTAGTTGTTTGCCTTCCTATTACTGAGTTGTGAGAGAGCTTTATATCATCTGGATGCAAGCCTTTGTCAGAAGTATGTGATGCAAATAATATCTCCCAGTCTGTGGCTTGATATTTCCTTTCCTTCAATGTCTTTTGAAAGGCAAACAATTTTAATATTAATGAAGCACAATTTGTCAGTTTTCTTCTTTTGTCAATGCTTTTTGTATCCTTAAAAATAGTTTTCTACCCCTGTTGCTGCTGCTAAGTCACTTCTGTTGTGTCCAACTCTGTGCAACCCCAAGACAGCAGCCCACCAGGCTCCCCCATCCCTGGGATTCTCCAGGCAAGAACACTAGAGTGGGTTGCCATTTCTACCCCTAAGTTGCACAATTCATATCCTATGTTGTCTTCTAAAAGTTTTAAGTTTTATGCTCAAATCTATGAACCATTTCCAATTAATTCTTGAAAATGAAGTAAAGTAAAGGCTTTGTTCATTTTTGTTCCATACAGATACTAGTTCTTGTAAGATTATAGAAATCAGGTAGTGTGAGTTCTCCCATACTGTTGTTTTTTTTTTTTTAAGAATTGATTTTGCTATCTTAGATCCTTTGCTTTTTCAGATAAAATTTTAGCATCGTTTTGTTACCTTATACAAAAGAAAAAGTCTGCTGAGGTCTTGATTGGCACTTTATTGACTCTATAGATCAACTTGGGGACAATGGACATCTTAACTCTATCTAATCTTCCAATTCCTTAGCAGGATGTACCGTTTAACTTATTGAAATCTTTTTTAATTTCTTTCAATAACATTTCACAGTTTTATGTGTATAAACCCTGCATAGCTTTCATTAAATTTACTTCTAAATATTTTTAAGTTTTACTTTCTAAATATGTCTGGTTCATATATTAATACAATTAATTTTGTACATTCATCTTGTATTATGTGACCTAACTAAATTTATTTTTAGATCTGGTAGGTTTTCATAGATTTCTTAGGATTTTCTAAGCAGACAATCATATTAAGTATTAAGAGAGAAAGTTTTATTTCCTTTTTTTTAATATTTATTTTTTAAATTTTATTTTCTTAACTTATCACACTGGCTAGGACATTTAGTACTATACTGAAGAAAAGATATGAGATTGAACATCTTTGCCTTTTTCACAGTATTAGGAGAAAACATTCAGTATTTAACCATTATGAGTGATGGTTGCTATATGATTTTCATACATTTCCATCATCAGGTTGATAAACTTTCCTTTTATCAGTGATTTGCTGATTTTTTTTTTTAATCATGGGTGAGTTGTTGATTTCATCAAATTCTTTTTCTGTGTCTATTGAGATGACCATGTGATTTTATTTTCATTAATTCTGTAATGTGCTAATTTACTTTAATTAATTTTTAAATATTTAAATATCTTTGCAACCCTAGGATATACCTGTTAGAGAGTGCTCCATTAAGTTAGCTAATATTTTATTGAGGATTTTGGCTTGTATGTTCATGAGAAGTTTTGGCCAGTAATTTTCTTTCCTTCTAATAACATTGTCAGTTTGCTATCAGGGTAATGCTGGTCTTAAAAAGCATGTTGGGAAGCAGTATCTCCTCTTATATTTTTTGAAATGTTTGTGTATAATTGTTATTGCTTTTGTAAGAATTTGATAGTATCCAATAGTGAACTTGTCACAACACAGAACTTCTCTTGTGGGAAGATATTTGATAATAAAGTAAGTTATTTAATTTTATAGGATTATTCAAATATTTCCTGTTGATCAAGTTTTAGAAGATTGTGTTTTTTAAAGCACTTGCCCATTTCATCTAAGTTGTTAAATGTATTGGCATAAAGTTGTTCATAATAACTTTTTATATTTATTATTATTATTTCCTATTATTCTTTAGGATATGCATTTGTTATATTGTGGATGTGTATTGATAGTCTATAGAATACATATTAATATTCCTATTTGTATTTCTAATATTAGTAACTTGTCTTTGTTCTTTGTTCATCAATTAGTCTTGCTAGAGTTTTGTTACATTTATTAATCTTTTCAAAGAACCAAATTTTGGCATTGTTAATTTCCTTTACATTCATGTTTCCTGTTCATTAATGTCTGCTCTTATATTTATGAGAGATACCAAGGGAACATATCATGCAAAGATGGGCACAATAAAGGACAGAAATGGTATGGACCTAACAGAAGCAGAAGATATTAAAAAGAGGTGGCAAGAATATATAGAAGAACTGTACAGAAAAGATCTTCATGACCCAGACAGTCACGATAGTGTGATCACTCACCTAGAGCCAGACATCTGAAATGTGAAGTCAAGTAGGCCTTAGGAAGCATCACTACGAACAAAGCTAGTGGAGGTGATAGAATTCCAGTTGAGCTATTCCAAATCCTGAAAGATGATGCTGTGAAAGTGCTGCACTCAATATGCCCTCAAATTTGGAAAACTCAGCAGTGGCCACAGGACTGGAAAAGGTCAGTTTTCATTCCAATCCCAAAGGAAGGCAATGCCAAAGAATGCTCAAACTACCACACAATTGTGCTCATCGAACCATGAACTTCCAGATGTTCAAGCTGGATTTAGAAAAGGCAGAGGAGCCAGAGATCAGATTTCCAACATCTGTTGAATTATCGAAAAAGCAAGAGAGTTTCAGAAAAAAATCTACTTCTGCTTTATTGACAATGCCAAAGTCTTTGACTGTGTGGATCACAATAAACTGAGGAAAATTCTGAAAGAGATGGAAGTACCAGACCACCTGACCTGCCTCCTGAGAAATCTGTATGCAGGTCAGGAAGCAACAGTTAGAACTGGACAAGGAAAAACAGACTGGCTCCAAATCGGGAAAGGATAACATCAAGGCTGTATATTGTCACTCTGCTTATTTAACTTATATGCAGAGTACATCACGAGAAATGCTGGACTGGATGAAGCACAAGCTGGAATCAAGATTGCCAGGAGAAACATCAATAACCTCAGATATGCAGATGACACCACCCTTATGGCAGAAAGTGAAGAAGAACTAAACAGCCTCTTAATGAAAGTGAAAGAGGAGATGAAAAAGTTGGCTAAAAACCCAACATTCAGAAAACTAATATCATGGCATGTGGTCCCACCACTTCATGACAAATAGATGGGGAGGCAATGGAAACAGTGACAGACTTTATTTTGCGGGTGGGGTGGGGTGGGGTGGGGGCTCCAAAATCACCACAGATGGTGACTGAAACCATGAAATTAAAAGATGCTTACTCCTTGGAGGAAAAGTTATGACAACCTAGACAGCATATTAAAAAGCAGAGATGTTACTTTGCCAACAAAGGTCCATCTAGTCAAAGCTATGGCTTTTCCAGTAGTCATGTATGGATGTGAGAGTTGGACTATAAGAAAAGCTGAGTGCTGAAGAATTGATGCTTTTGAACTGTGGTGTTGGAGAAGACTCTTGAAAGTCCCTTGGACTACAAGGAGATCCAACCAGTCCATCCTAAAGGAAATCAGTCCTGAATATTCATTGGAAGGACTGATGCTGAAGCTCCAACATTTTGGCCACCTGATGTGAAGAACTGACTCATTGGAAAAGACCCTGATGCTGGGAAAGATTGAGGGCAGAAGGAGAAGGGGATGCCAGAGGATGAGATGGTTGGATGGCATCACCAATGCAATAGACATGAGTTTGAGTAGGCTCCAGGAGTTGGTGATAGACAGGGAGGCCTGGCGTGCTGCAGTCCATGGGGTCGCAGAGAGTTGGACACAACTGAGTGAGTGAACTAAACTGAACTGATATTTATTAATTCTTTCCTTCTACCACCTTGGACAAATTCTAGTTTCCTTTTTTTATCTCTATACAATGGAAATAAATAATTAGTGTTATGCATTTTTGTTTTCTAATATAGACATTTAAAGCTCTAAATTTTGTTCAAAGTACTGCCCTGGCAGCACCACACAATTAAAAAAAAAATATTTTATTCTCATCTCCATTAGCTTCAAAATATTTCAAAATTATTTTGTGATTTTTGACTCATAAATTATTTAGGGAACTGTTATTTTATTTCAAAATATTTGGAGATTTAAATTTCTACTGTATATCATTTCTTTCATCTTGAATAACACTTTTTAGCAATTTTTTTGTAGTGTAGGTATTCTAACTAAAATTTTACAAATTTTTGTTTGTTAGAAAATATTTTTATTTTATCCTCACTTTTGGAGATATTTTTTGCTAAATATAGAAACCTGATTTGGCAGAATATGTTTTCTTTTACCTTCTAAAAAGGTAATTCAATTGTCTCTTAGCCTCTGTTGTTTCAGACGTGAAATCAGCAGTCAGCCTTCTTGTTTTCTTCCTGCACACATATTTTTAATCTGGCTGCCTTTGAAGTTTTTTTGGCTTTGATTTTGGGCAATTTGACTCTGGTATTTCACTTTGCATTCATCTTACTTGGAGGTGACTGCATTTTTCTAAGTTAAGTCATTATATTTCACTGAGTTTGATGTTTTCTGTCATTAATGTCTTGAAATTTTTGTCTGCCCCATTATCACTGTTTTCCTCATCTTGAACTCCGGTTTCTCTTTGGCAAGACCAGTAGTACTTATTTTTTGTCTTGATATTTATTTACATTATTTAAAAGGTAAGAACTCTAAAGAACATTTGTTTATTTGGGGTATCTCTATTGATACTGTATTAGAAATTAAAGTTGATATATTCTTTATAATTTGTTAATGATTAATATTGTTACTGATAATAATAATTATTATTATTATTAAGGAAGAGGAGGAGGATAAGAAGAAAAAACAGTTATTATATGTTAACATAAATAACATATATTAATGGATTAAAAACATGTTTTAATCCATTTTTAAGTTTTTAAAGTTTTAAGTAATTCTTAGAACAGCATCATTTATTATTTTTACAGAGTGTTATTCTGGCTTAACAGATAAAAGATGTCTAGATTCTTATATTTGATTCTGTATTAATCTATTGTGACATAACACATCATGTAGCCTCTGGGAAATACCACTGTACACTCATGAACGAATGGGAGTGGAAAGAGCAAGTAACATCTTAGTATTGTCATGAAAATTGCTTTAATATTTCAAAATTTCTGGAAAGATCTTGTCGACTCTCAATTTTTCAGAACTGCTATTATGTAGTTTATTATGTTCACTCAGGTTCCTGAGGCTCTACTCCTTTTTTCCCAATTATTTTTTTCCTCTGAACTTTTGGTTGGAGAGTGTCTGTTAATCTATAAATAAGGCCACTCTGTCCATTTAAAGTCTTACGTTAAGTATAGCAAATATTTAAAATTTTCATTTATTATAATTTTCAGATCTATAATTTTCATTTGGCTCTTTTTTATAGTTTGCCTTTCTTTGCTCAAATTACTTTTCTGTTGACTCATTAAGGCCAAATTTTCTTTTAATTCTTGAACATAATTATAATAGCTACTTTAAAGTCTTGCTATTTCCAGCATCTGGGCCATCTCACATGTAGTTTCTATTGAGTACATTTTCCTTATTTCTGGATCATATTTTTCTGGTTTTTTTTTTTTTTTGTATGTTCAATCATGTTTGATTGAGTACTAAACATTATAGATGATATAGAGAATGTGGATTCTGTTAGCTGCCTTTAGGAGTATATGTATTGTTTTATTAGGCAATTTAATTGCTGGTGGATCACCAGAACTTATGTTGGCTTGGTTTTATGTTTGCTAATACAGATCTTTAGAAAGTGCAAGATGTTTCTAAGCTCCTCTTACTTAAATGCAATCTCTAAATTCTCTACATCTTTGAGGGGTTTGAATTTAGATTTTCTTAGGCCAAATCTAGAGTTTTTATATCTAAGACACAACTTTTCTGGTGACTCAGTGGATGTTATTAACAGCCTGGGGTGTTATTAACAAGGTGTTAAAGAGATCTCTTCACTCTGACAGGGTCATGAGTCCAGCATCCAATCCCCATAAGACTGCTCTTGCTCCATCACTGCTCAATCCCTGGTCCCTCTGTTCTGATTTCAACCCTTTCTACAGCCTCTGTGCTATGCTGTGCTCAGTCATGTCTGACTGTGACCCCATGGACTGTAGCCTGCCAGGCTCCAATGTCCTTGGAATTTTTCCAGGCAAGAATACTGGAGTGGGTTGCCATTTCCTTTTCCAGGGGATCTTCCTGACCCAGGGATCAAAACCACAACTCTAGCTTCTCCTGCATTGTCAGGCATATTATTTACCACTGCACCACTTGGGAAGCCCATCAACCCCTTCAGTTCAGTTCAGTTCAGTCGCTCAGTCATGTCCGACTCTTTGAGACCCCATGAATCGTAGCACTCCAGGCCTCCCTCTCCATCACCATCTCCTGGAGTTCACTCAAACTCACGTCCATTGAGTCGGTGATGCCATCCAGCCGTCTCATCCTCTGTCGTCCCCTTTTCCTCCTGCCCCCAATCCCTCCCAGCATCAGAGTCTTTTCCAATGAGTCAGCCTTAGCTGATGCTTTTTAGTAAGCATTGGGTAATCTTCTCCATGCATATGCAGCCTGGCCTTCAGCCATGCCCTGTTCTCTGCCCCCAGCCACATACACCTAGAGTTTCCTTTCTATGAAACTCCACTGTGCAAATGCCAAGCAGTTGAAGTGACCCAAACTCTGATTTCTATCTCCCCAGCTCAGCTGACCTACTATGCTCTGCTCAGACATCAACTTAACTGTGCTGTTTGTAACTTGCCCCCAGCCAGAGGGCTAAGTGACCAGAGAGCTTATCTCTTGAGTTTCCCTTCTTTCAGGAATCACCAGTTTTCATTATCTATTTTGTATGGCCTGAAAATAATTGTCATATATTGTATCTAGTTGTTTATGGCAAAAGAATCAGTCTGGTGCCAGTTACTTCATCATGGTTAGAAGTGGAAGTCTTCCATTTTTTTTTAATATTAGCAACAAATTAAAAAAATGTAAACTCATCTATAAACCATATATAGCTTATGAGACCTCTATTTGAGACACCTGCTATACATCTCTTGCTTTTCAAAATGTGGTCTTCAGAAGAGAGGCATCAGCATCACCTGGAAGCCTAGAGAAAATGCAGACTCTCAGGTCCTAGCTAGACATACAAATTTGGAATCTGCCATTTAGCAAGATCTGAAGGTGATCTTATGGTCATCAACATTCAAAAAGATATGGCCAAAATTTTGGCATCAGAATCAGAATTACTAAGATAGTAATTCTTACCATCAGGGAGGTTTGGAGAATATTGAGCTATTCCATAAATATTTGAGGTTCATGGGACTCATGTGTCTTGCTCCTGCTACAGACTCCAAGACTACCATTATTCAAAGGATGTAACCCACAATAGATAGTTACATGGATAATTTCATTTCCCCAAAGAACTTTCAGGCCACATTTTTTAAATGCCTTGCTTATCTACTCAGGCAGCCAGTGGTTTCCTCTCACACATGACAACTCTGGTTTTCAAACCCTTGCTAAAAATATGCCTTTTCCAGAAAGTCCCTCTAAACCAACCTCTCTAAGATCAGATCAGTCGCTCAGTCATGTCCGACTCTGCGACCCCATGAATCGCAGCACGCCAGGCTTCCCTGTCCATCACCAACTCCCGGAGTTCACTCAGACTCACGTCCATCGAGTCAGTGATGCCATCCAGCCATCTCATCCTCTGTCATCCCCTTCTCCTCCTGCCCCCAATCCCTCCCAGCATCAGAGTCTTTTCCAACGAGTCAACTCTTCGCATGAGGTGGCCAAAGTACTGGAGTTTCAGCTTTAGCATCATTCCCTCCAAAGAAATCCGAGGGCTGATCTCCTTCAGAATGGACTGGTTGGATCTCCTTGCAGTCCAAGGGACTCTCAAGAGTCTTCTCCAACACCACAGTTCAAAAGTATCAATTCTTTGGCACTCAGCCTTCTTCACAGTCCAACTCTCACATCCATACATGACCACAGGAAAAACCATAGCGTTGACTAGACGGACCTTTGTTGGCAAAGTAATGTCTCTGCTTTTGAAAATGCTATCTAGGTTGGTCATAACTTTCCTTCCGAGGAGTAAGCGTCTTTTAATTTCATGGCTGCAGTCACCATCTGCAGTGATTTTGGAGCCCCCCAAAATAAAGTCTGACACTGTTTCCACTGTTTCCTCATCTATTTCCCATGAAGTGGTGGCACCAGATGCCATGATCTTCGTTTTCTGAATGTTGAGCTTTAAGCCAACTTTTTCACTCTCCTCTTTCACTTTCATCAAGAGGCTTTTGAGTTCCTCTTCACTTTCTGCCATAAGGGTGGTGTCATCTGCATATCTGAGGTTATTGATATTTCTCCTGGCAATCTTGATTCCAGCTTGTGTTTCTTCCAGTCCAGCGTTTCTCATGATGTACGCTGCATACAAGTTAAATAAACAGGGTGACAATATACAGCCTTGACGTACTCCTTTTCCTATTTGGAACCAGTCTGTTGTTCCATGTCCAATTCTAACTGTTGCTTCCTGACCTGCATACAAATTTCTCATGAGGCAGATCAGGTGGTCTGGTATTCCCATCTCTTTCAGAATTTTCCACAGTTTATTGTGATCCACACAGCCAAAGGCTTTGGTATAGTCAATAAAGCAGAAATAGATATTTTCTGGAACTCTCTTGCTTTTTCCATGATCCAGCGGATGTTGGCAATTTGATCTCTGGTTCCTCTGCCTTTTATAAAACCAGCTTGAACATCAGGAAGTTCACGGTTCACATATTGCTGAAGCCTGGCTTGGAGAATTTTGAGCGTTACTTTACTAGCGTGTGAGATGAGTGCAATTGTGCGGTAGTTTGAGCATTTTTTGGCATTGCCTTTCTTTGGCATTGGAATGAAAACTGACCTTTTCAGTCCTGTGGCCACTGCTGAGTTTTCCAAATTTGCTGGCATATTGAGTGCAGCACTTTCACAGCATCATCTTTCAGGATTTGGAATAGCTCAACTGGAATTCCATCACCTCCACTAGCTTTGTTCATAGTGATGCTTTCTAAGGCCCACTTGACTTCTCATTCCAGGATGTCTGGCTCTAGGTGAGTGATCACACTATCGTGATTATCTGGGTCGTGAAGATCTTTTTTGTACAGTTCTTCTGTGTATTCTTTCCACCTCTTCTTAGTATCTTCTGATTCTGTTAGGTCCATACCATTTCTGTCCTTTATCGAGCTCATCTTTGCATGAAATGTTCCTTTGGTATTTCTGATTTTCTTGAAGAGATCCCTAGTCTTTCCCATTCTGTTGTTTTCCTCTATTTCTTTGCATTGATCGCTAAAGAAGGCTTTCTTATCTCTTCTTGCTATTCTTTGGAACTCTGCATTCAGATGTTTATATCTTTCCTTTACTCCTTTGCTTTTCACTTCTCTTCTTTTCACAGCTATTTGTAAGGCCTCCCCAGACAGCCATTTTGCTTTTTTGCATTTCTTTTCCATAGGGATGGTCTTGATCCCTGTCTCCTGTACAATGTCATGAACCTCATTCCATAGTTCATCAGGCACTCTATCTATCAGGTCTAGGCCCTTGAATCTATTTCTCACTTCCACTGTATAATCATAAGGGATTTGATTTAGGTCGTACCTGAATGGTCTAGTGGTTTTCCCTACTTTCTTCAATTTAAGTCTGAATTTAGCAATAAGGAGTTCATGGTCTGAGCCACAGTCAGCTCCTGGTCTTGTTTTTGCTGACTGTATAGAGCTTCTCCATCTTTGGCTGCAAAGAATATAATCAATCTGATTTCAGCGTTGACCATCTGGTGATGTCAATGTATAGAGTCTTCTCTTGTGTTGTTGGAAGAGGGTGTTTGTTATGACCAGTGCATTTTCTTGGCAAAACTCTATTAGTCTTTGCCCTGCTTCATTCCGTATTCCAAGGCCAAATCTGCCTGTTACTCCAGGTGTTTCTTGACTTCCTACTTTTGCATTCCAGTCCCCTATAATGAAAAGGACATCTGTTTTGGGTGTTAGTTCTGAAAGGTCTTGTAGGTCTTCATAGAACCATTCAACTTCAGCTTCTTCAGCATTACTGGTTGGGCCACAGACTTGGATTACTGTGATATTGAATGGTTTGCCTTGGAAACGAACAGAGATCATTCTGTCATTTTTGAGATTGCATCCAAGTACTGCATTTCAGACTCTTTTGTTGACCATGATGGCCACTCCATTTCTTCTGAGGGATTCCTGCCCACAGTAGTAGATATAATGGTCATCTGAGTTAAATTCACCCATTCCAGTCCATTTCAGTTCGCTGCTTCCTAGAATGTCGACATTCACTCTTGCTATCTCTTGTTTGACCACTTCCAATTTGCCTTGATTCATGGACCTGACATTCCAGGTTCCTATGCAATATTGCTCTTTACAGCATCGGACCTTGCTGCTATCACCAGTCACATCCACAGCTGGGTGTTCTTTTTGCTTGGGCTCCATCCCTTCATTCTTTCTGGAGTTATTTCTCCACTGATCTCCAATAGCATATTGAGCACCTACTGACCTGGGGAGTTTCTCTTTCAGTATCCTATCATTTTGCCTTTTCATACTGCTCCAAGGTAAGGAGCAATGGCTGCGCTTTGCTGGAGCAGCCCTGAAGAGATACCCCACGCCCGAGGTAAGAGAAACCCAAGTAAGACGGTAGGTGTTGCAAGAGGGCATCAGAGGGCAGACACACTGAAACCATACTCACAGAAAACTAGTCAATCTAATCACACTAGGACCACAGCCTTGTCTAACTCAATGAAACTAAGCCATGCCCGTGGGGCAACCCAAGATGGGCGGGTCATGGTGGAGAGATTTGACAGAATGTGGTCCACTGGAGAAGGGAATGGCAAACCACTTCAGTATTCTTGCCTTGAGAACCCCATGAACAGTATGAAAAGTATGAACAGTATGAAAAGGCAACCTCTCTAAAACTTTCAATAAAAACAAGGATGTTCATCTAGCTATAGATATAGCTATAGGGCTATTTACTTTACATGAACTCAGAGAAGTGCAGTACTTCCAATTTGTCACCAGTTTTTCTTCACTCCACTCAGAGGAACCACAACCCTAATTTACTTAGTCTGATTTTAACACAATTCCAGTCCTAGTACCTGGCATGTTCTTAATCCATGCTGTTAATTTAACCCATGATTATGCTGTTACTCATTTATAAACATCACTTTAAAACAAGTTTGTGACATTAATCATTAGTCCCACATATCATCTATCCATCACCCCTGCATTGGGCTGTGTAGACCAGGCTCCACTCTATCTAACCAGTCATCATATCAGGCATCATATCCTATATCATATAGAGCTCTGAACTTCACCAGGTCAGAGGGAGGTGAATGCTGGGGTGATCATCCAGCTGCCTGCATATGGGATGAGTCATCTCAAATAGCAGAAGCAAAGGTGGTGGGGGCAGAAGCATGTCCAATGACACAAGATACCAACCTTGGAAGTTCCAAACCTCCCTTGCCAAGGTCAGGCAAGCACAGATGATATGGGGGAAGAGCTGACTCATGTTCAGCAAGCAGTGGGAATGGGAGCTGAATCCCCTCTATGTGACCCTGGGAAACTTCTTTCACCCTGCTGACTCTGTTTTCCTCCTATGCATTTGGAAACTTGATGTATCTATAACCAATTGTGACTTCTTATGTTTAATGGTGGGAAAACCGCTTGTACCATGCTGATGGTTGTCCAGTAGCCTTTTTAGAGCAGAATTATGTCTTAGGTGTTAAGACCCTAAACATGTGCATAACTCTTGGCCCATGCTTTCACTTCATTTTCAGTGCTATAGTTAAGTAAATGCTTTCAAGGATATTATTTGAAACTTCATAATAATGACAATATAAAATTAGCCTAAATCAAACTGTGAAGAATTAGCCAAATGATGATCTATCCACATGATAGAATTTTATACAATCATTTGAAACCTTACAAAGAAAATTTAATGTCATTGGAATATGTTCACAATATAAAGCACTTGATTAAATACTCTATATAATTTTGATATATGTGTATGAAATATGGAAGAATATATTCACAGTGGTTATCTCTGGATGATGGTGGTGATTTGGTGACTTTAGTTGTTTCTTCACGTTCTAGTATGTTTCCAATTGTTACAAGCTTATATATGAGAAAAATATCTTACTTAAAAAAGTCTTGAATTGGGATTAGGATGCCAGGATTCGAGTCCAGCTTCCAACAATGGCTGCATGAAAGTAAGAAAAATCTGCCAAGTGGGGACAACTTGCCTCACCTTTCTTATTGGATGAATGAGGGGCTAAAATAGGATAATGAGCAGGAAGTGCATGTGGGGGGAAATGACAAAGAGATAGAAGGGCCATTACTCCTACAAATTGGCCTAAGAAGTGCAAAGCTACTCTTAGAAGAAATGTTGGTGCTGATAGTATTTCAAGTTGTCCTTATTTTCTCCAACCCAGCTTCAAAATAGACAATATTTTAAAAAAAATTTTTTTTAAAGTTCATGTAGAAGATTTTCTTGCCTAGTCACAGAAATGTCTCTGAGTGATTAAGACATAGGCTAAAGTTGATAACCTTTCCTTTACTAACAGATCTAAAAGAGTGTCCCTCTCCTCACCCCACAACACACACATACACACGTCTGTCATCCTAGTCATCCACCTGCTCAGAGAGAGGGTAAGTGGAGTCTCTGATGCCTCTAGATGCCTGCAGCCTCCCGAGCGCACTGCCCGCCTTTGATCAAGGGGCAGGGACCACTCCCCTTCCCGGGTACACCAGGACACACCAGTAATCATTTAGAGCGGTGTGACAGCGGTGTAGCCAGTTTGGAATATTCCTTTAACTCAAGATGCAAATGTCCTAGGGTGCCACCATCCTACTTTATTGCAACAACTCTAGGGTGATGTACAGGAGATGGCTGTGCATTCTCTTCAAGCACTGTGTGGTATTCCATACCCTGGACTTGCTAAAGTAATATTCAGACACTGCTCTCACAAACCACCTTCTCAAATTGAGCTGCAATGAAGTGAATCAACGTGTATTGACAAGGAAAATCTCCAAGAGTTTTTTTTTTTTTAAATAAACAAGTTGCCAATCAGAGTAGATCATGAAACCATTTATAATAGCTATAATTAAAAACCTTACAATTCTAATTTATGTGAGTGTATAAGGCATAGAAAATTGATACTAAAGGTAAGATGCATACTAATGGTTAGATCTGAAGGTAGAGAAGTATGAAGAAGAAAATGTAGATATACTTACCTGTATTTAAATTTTTCCAGGAATAATGTGTTCATGTATTTCCTATCTAATTAAAATTAATGTGAAAATTAAAATATCTGGCAAAATTATAATGGATAGTTGATAATTGAACAAACAAGTATATTGTGGAGAACTGAGGTCACGGTTTCCACTGTTGCAGAACTGAGCTGCAAACTGGAAAGTGGCAGTGGAAATAGAATCTTGTAGTGTTGGATTGGAATTAAAAGTATCAGTATGAACTTACTGTTTTAAAAAAGGACAGAGAGAAGAAGGGAGTGAGAGATGGGGTGGGGGTGGGGGAAGAAAGAGAAAGATTGATTGTCCATGTGTATATACACAGAGGGTTAGAAGCAATGACACTTCAGTAGCAATGAACATGCCAAGCCTCCATATCTTGGTTTCTGTATGTCATTTTCCACTAAAAAAAAATAAATAAATAGGACTTTTGGAGACAGGGCTGATTCCAGGCCTGGACCAAAGTAAATACCAGATGAGCCTGGAACATCTTCTTGTCTCAGGAAGTAGGGAAGTTTTTACAGAATGATTGGGGACATGTCAAAAAGACAAAGGATCCAGTTTGAAAAGTCAAATCTGTGACCCAAAATATTTTAGCATCAAAATAATGATAGAAAAGAATCATAACACTTTGAATGAAATAAAAATTCATGAGTTACCTTAATATAAATGAGTAAAGGGAAAAGAAAGGAAAACTATTTCTGACAGTAGAGATAACTAGTTAATGTAGAAGAAATAATAAAATTAGAAAAATTCCTTCAGGCACCCTTAAGAATAATAATACGGAGAAGGCAATGGCACCCCAATCCAGTACTCTTGCCTGGAAAAGCCCATGGGCGGAGGAGCCTGGTGGGCTGCAGTCCATGGGGTCACAAAGAGTCGGACACGACTGAGCGACTTGACTTTCACTTTTCACTTTCATGCATTGGAGAAGGAAATGGCAACCCACTCCAGTGTTCTTGCCTGGAGAATCCCAGGGACGGCGGAGCCTGGTGGGCTGCCGTCTATGGGGTCGCACAGAGTCGGACACGACTGAAGCGACTTAGCAGCAGCAGCAGCAAGAATAATAATAAGTAAATCAACCAAGCATCATCAATGGATGCTAAAACAATTGAGTTAACATTTGAGGAGTAAGTGGATATTTACAGAATATCAAAATATCTCCCCATAACAAACTTACTGATTACAAAGGAATAAGTGTTTCCTAAGCATGGAGAAAGCTGGCAACACCATGGTAACCAAGGGATCCAGGTTAATATGGCCAACTCAGGACAAGCCCACCTCCTGTGCCTCCTGACAGAACACACAGAAGACAAGATACCACATCACTTTGGTGGTATTTCTGCCCAAAATGCATTACTTGAGTCTAATCCTAACAATAAACTGTGGAAAATTCTGAAAGAGATGGGAATACCAGACCACCTGACCTGCCTCTTGAGAAATCTGTATGCAGGTCAGGAAGCAACAGTTAGAACTGGACATGGAACAACAGACTGGTTCCAAATAGGAAAAGGAGCACGTCCAGGCTGTATATTGTCACCCTGCTTATTTAACTTATATGCAGAATACATCATGAGAAACGCTGGACTGGAAGAAACACAAGCTGGAATCAAGATTGCCAGGAGAAATATCAATAACCTCAGATATGCGGATGACACCACCCTTATGGCAGAAAGTGAAGAGGAACTCAAAAGCCTCTTGATGAAAGTGAAGGAGGAGAGTGAAAAAGTTGGCTTAAAGCTCAACATTCACAAAATGAAGATCATGGCATCCGGTCCCATCACTTCATGGGAAATAGATGGGGAAACAGTGGAAACAGTGTCAGACTTTATTTTGGGGGGCTCCAAAATCACTGCAGATGGTGACTGCAGCCATGAAATTAAAAGATGCTTACTCCTTGGAAGGAAAGTTATGACCAAGCTAGATAGCATATTCAAAAGCAGAGACATTACTTTGCCAACAAAGTTCCTAGTCAAGGCTATGGTTTTTCCTGTGGTCATGTATGGATGTGAGAGTTGGACTGTGAAGAAGGCTGAGCGCCAAAGAATTGATACTTTTGAACTGTGGTGTTGGAGAAGACTCTTGAGAGTCCCTTGGACTGCAAGGAGATCCAACCAGTCCATTCTGAAGGAGATCAGCCCTTGGATTTCTTTGGAGGGAATGATGCTAAAGCTGAAACTCCAGTACTTTGGCCACCTCATGTGAAGAGTTGACTCATTGGAAAAGACTCTGATGCTGGGAGGGATTGAGGGCAAGAGGAGAAGGGGATGACAGAGGATGAGATGGCTGGATGGCATCACTGACTCGATGGACATGAGTCTGAGTGAACTCCGGGAATTGGTGATGGACAGGGAGGCCTGGCGTGCTGCGATTCATGGGGTCGCAAAGAGTCGGACGTGACTGAGCGACTGAACTGAACTGAACTGAATCCTAACAAAACAGCAGGCAAACCCAAATCTCAGACATTTTGCAAAATAAGGAGTCTCCAGTCCTCAAACGCATCAATGTCAGGAGCACAAAGGAAGCTGGCAGAAGGGCTCTGAATTAAGGGAGACAAAAAGACCTGGGAACTGAAGGCAACAGGTGATCCAACAGATAGTCTTTGCTGGAAAGGACGTTATGAGGACAATTAGCCAAATCAGATAAAAATCTATGGATTAGACAATAGTGTTGTATTGCTATCAATTTCTTGATTTTTGTTTATTTTCTGATTTCTGTGGTTACATAAGTGAAGGTCCTTATTTTTAGGGAGTACATATTGAAGTACGTAGGGGTAAGAGAGCATCATGTCTGCATTCAATTTTCAAATGAATGGGAAGAGAGGGGAAGAGAGACGGAAAAAGAGACAAGGATAAAAACTGGCAAAAAATGTTAACACTAGAGGAATCTGATGAAGGGAATATGGAAATTCTCACAACTTTTCTGGAAGCTTGAAATTATCAGCTTAAAAGAAACAACAAATTTAAAGGAAAAAGGAAGTAGACCAAAAAAACCCTTAGAGCAGATAACCAAGGTCTCCAACTCAGAGTCCAAGTCAAAAGCTTGACAAATCCTACAGAGAGACTGTGTAAACAGAATGTGTAGGAATCTGGGTCCGAATCTGGCCAAAGGAGAGGTGATGGACGGTTAGACCTCTCAAAGCCTCAGTTTCTAAATAGGCTTCTTCATCCTGAATCACAGGGGCATTAGGGCCATGGGGTGACAGGATCCACAGAGAACAGCTGGCACCTCGCCAGGGCCCCCCAAACACTCAAAGGATGTGGGCTATGACTCGTCCTTGCTCTTGGACCCATCACTGAAACACGGCAGGGAGGTGTGGTGCTGGTTCCCTGAGAAAAAGCCCAATGGACATCAGTAGCATCTGCCTAAGGAAGCAAGTCAGTGTCCCATTTGCTCGGAGAGAGCTTTTTCTTGAATGAAGTTATTTTAAAACCACTCTAGTGCTTCAGTTACCTGAAAAATCCTCTGCCTCCTACAGAGGAGGTAGAAAAGCTTGAGCATCACTTGATTAGAGGGCAGGCTGTCCTCACCAATGTCTGGGTTCCATGGATCTCCAGGACTTTTGGGGTGAACTTGGGAAACGTTGAGACATAAAATCCAGCAATCCCAGGCTGCTTCAGCCACTGGCACTAGAAAGGCAGACCACCGGGCTTCTTGCCCACCGTGGTCAGCGGAGTGAGGGCTCAGCACTGACCTCAGGGCAGAGGCTTTGAGACTTCACGCACGTGTACACGCTGCTCACCACCATGTATATACATATTCACACCACAGGAGGTATGTGTGGACTTGTGTGCATATATGTGTGTTTTATATATACAGACAATTTACAGAGAACCTTGATATACAGAAATATATAAAATACATAGAATCAAAGGGCTTCCTTGGTGGCTCAGCAGTACAGAATTCACTTACAATGCAGAAGCCACAGGAGACTGGGGTATGATCCCTGGGTCAGGACGATCCCCTGGAGGAGGGCATGGCAATCTATTCCAATATTCTTGCCTGGGGAATCCCATGGACAGAGGAGACTGGCGGGTTACTGTCCATAGAGTTGCACAGAGTCGGACATGACTGAAGCGACTGAGCTGGCACACATAGGGAATCAAAGTAGACTGACATTCCTTAAGCAACCTGACTCTCTTTTTCACTTGGCAGGAACACTTCTGCCAAGTATTTTTGCAAAACCTCTAAAATGCCTCCTCTGAGCCCCACTGTCCACAGCAGAGTTAGCTCCCTCAGGTCAGGGTAGAAGAGGGCCCAGAGGCCAGGTTAGATAGGCCGCCTGTTGCCCCTCTCCCATTTCCCGAGCCGCAGCACCCTCCTGGGTTCGTATGAGGATAGTACTGTGTATCTCCTTGTGTCGTGAGGGAGGTAGCCGGTAACATGCAGCATCCTATAATCGCTCCATGGTCAACAACTGGTGGTGATGACCATAATTATCATTATCATTTGCTTCCCTGGGAAGGGCACCCAGAAAGCAGGCTCCGTGGAGCCTGGTTCCCTTGGTCTCAGAAAAGACGGGAGCTGCTCTTGTCTGCGTTGTTACTGATCCAAGTTCTCCCATGCTGCACACACCAGCACAAACACATGCTCACAGTTCCTGTGTTGAGTGAAAGTGTGGACAAGCATTCCCAAATCATTTTGAAATCTTAAAGGCACTGGAGGAAATGCTAAGTTTTCTTAAATATATACCTTCAAGCACAAATATAAGTGTGGATTTCCTTCCATATCTGCAGCAGATATCATATTACCCTTGAGTCTAAATCATCTTTTCCCTTTTGCATTGCAAAAATCTTCCCTGACAGCCAACAGAACACATTCTTCTTCTAATTGTTGGTTTACCTCTCACAAATGCCGGTGCATCGCTCCATCTCTAATCCTCACCTGCTCAGTCATTAGCTATCAAGTGTGGCTTTTTTGGAACAATTATATTCTGTCCTGCCATCAGCTCTCTCAGCACAGGTAGAGGCTACATCCTGACTCCTTACACAGGATGTAAATTATTGCTGGCACACCAGTACCTGAAGAATGATTATACCCACTGCACAGTTAAATAATGGATGCTTAGCATGGTGCATTGTAATAAGCAAAAGATATGAAATATCTACTATTCTAAGTGGAATACGCTAAGTATTTTTAAATAATAAAGCCATTTGGGGAAAGACGGGCTACTGAATCATGGTCTCCGGAAGAGACACCTCAGGCATGAGCTCATTTGCAGAACCTGGAGGGCACTGTCATCTCATCTGTGAAATGGGGACAAAAATCATATCCTTTGTTCAGCATCAGGATTGCAGGTAAAAGCTTGGCACTGAGCCTGGCACAGAGTAGGTGCTCAAGAAAGGGCAGCAGCTGCTGCTCTCAAAGGAGTGGGCTGGCCTGCAGGGGGAGCAGCTGAGCACCCACCCCCTGGGCTGCATCAGGTGCAGTGTCTGACCGCAGGGAGAGGCTGGCACTTATCTCCAACTAGGCAGTTGTCAACGGGACCTGCTCTGCCCCCAAACGTAGTGGAAGGGTCTGGAGGGTTGAGAAGAAATGGAGTCAGGGTGGTACCTATAGACCTCTCTTGCCTTCAGAAGCACAGAAGAAATGGAGGCTCTAGGCATAGTGCCTGGGCAGCTAGGTCCCCTTCCCTGAGCCCCGTGCTTTAGAGGGTATTTCTCTGATCCTCATGACAGGGCAAGGAATCAGGAAGTCAAGGGCACATGCCTGTCCAGAGCCTGCATTCCCCATCTTGAAGCAGCCTCCCGGCACTGGGAGACCCTGGATTTCTTGCTGGACTGGCCCAAACCCTCTTCTGGGGTTTACATGGTCCTCACCCCCAGGCTCATCCTCCTGACCACAAGTGATGCTACTGGTGTGTGCTGAGCCTATGGGAGTTCGATGAGGTGGAAGGAGTGGATGCAACTTGGACAAGCGGACTGGAAGAGCCCATGTGCACATGGGGTGGCCAAGGGGGAGACCCTGCTCCGGCAGTGAAGAAGGCCCAACCTGAACTGAAGGTAAGGATCCGTCCACGAGGTGGCCGACGCACAGGGCCTTAGGGTCTGCGAAGCTGCTCTGTGCCCGACAGGGCACCAGACACTTTGGAATGTTCTCTCATTTACTCCTAACCAAGGACCTTGGATGAGGTAAGCGCATGGACTCCAGGGCTATGGCTTGAGTCCAAGTACTGCTTGGTTCTTTTCCTGGCTCTGGACCGTGGTGAGTTAACATCTCTGTGTCACAGCTCCTCCGCCTGTGAACCAGGAATAGGCAAGTTCACTGGCTCTCAGGGCCGTGTGGGACGGAGGAGGAGGCGAGCAGCAGCCGGCTGACATGCGCAGTGCTGCCCCCGATACGCTGATGGTCCCTTACGGTTAGGCCCACTGTGCAGAAAAGCTGAGACTCGGAGGTCAAAGAATTACCTGGGAAGCAGCAGAAGTGGTCTTTCTGATCCCAAAGCTGCTCCTCGTTCAGCCTCAAGCCCTGTCCCCCTCCACCCATGACGTGGGGCTGTGGCCCTTTGAAATTCCCCCTCCACAGTGGGCACCTCCTGGCTGATGAGTCCAGTTCATCTGAGGTTTCCAAGCCAAGGCCACCAGAAGCTGTAGCTGCCCATGTGGATGGAGAAAGAGCCCTTCCTGCCCTCATTCCTGCTGGCAGGTGGCAAGAGGCTGGCCTAGCACACAGGCTTCTCAGGCTCTAGAACCTTCTGGAGGTGTCTTCCCCCTGCACCATCCTGCCCACTGCAGTGCTGACCCTGCAGCCCATCTCTGCTCACATGGCTCCTTACCAGCATTCTACTCAGAGAGGGCCCCAGCCCACAGTGGGCCCCAGAGGACTCCCGGGGCACAGCCAGCTTCTCCGGGCCTTGTGGCTCTCGCCCATCCTTCCACCTGAACACCCCGGGCAGCTGAGCTCATGGCAGAGCCCTCGCCCACTGACCCCGCCAAGCCTCAGGGTCTGCATTAGTGTCCTAGGGCAGCCATCGTCAATTTGTACAAACTCAGTGCCTTAAAACAACAAATGGGCACTATCTCGCAATTCCGGAGACTAGAAGTCAGGAAGCAAGGTGTCTGCAGGGGCTCTCTAGGGGAGCATCTGTTTCTTGCCTCTTTCAGTCTCTGGTGGCTGCTGGCATTTCTGGTTTTGTGGCCACATCACTCCACTCTCTGCCTCTGCCTCCACATGGCCTTCTTCTCTGTTATCTCCCCAGGACACTTGTCACTGGAGTCAGGGCACACTGGATAACCTGGGATGATTCCTGTGTCTCAAGGCCCTTAACTTATCTCTGCAAAGACCCTTTTTTTCCAAGAAAATTAAGATTTACAGTTTCTACAGGTTGGGTTGCGGTCATCTTTGGGGACCACCTCAAATATTCAGGGCTTCCCTCATAGCTCAGTTGGTAAAGAATCTGCCTGCAATGCAGGAGACCCCAGTTTGACTCCTGGGTTGGGAAGATCCCCTGGAGAATGGATAGGCTACCCACTCCAGTGTTCTTGGGCTTCCCTGGTGGCTCAGCTGGTAAAGAATCTGCCTGCAATGCAGGAGACCTGGGTTAGATCCCTGGGTTGGGAAGATCCCTTGGAGGAGGGAAAGGCTACCCATTCCAGTATTCTGGCCTGGAGAATTCCATGGACTGTATAGTCCATGGGGTCGCCAAAAGTCGGAAACGACTGAGTGACTTTCACTTCACTTCATTCAGAACACTGCCATGTCTTCATCTATAAAGAGTGAGTAATAATTTTATCAGTCCCAAAAGACCATGATGGGGTTTCAACAAGATAGTGTATGTTAGGTAAATATTTAAAAATACTAACCATATTTATTTTGTTTTTCCCTACACATACAAAATCTTAAGATAAAAACATAGACTTTTATAGACACATGTAGTATACAGATCTTTTTAGAGTCATAGAGCAGTTTAAATGCTCACTTATTCAGTTTAACAAAAACAGTCCCGAAATACTACGCATGTATCAGTGCGAGGATGTTACAGCTGTACCCAGGGTATATTCCCCATGGGTCCTAGGATGGAGATAATCATGGCCATTCAAAGGCCTTTAGCTATCACCTATGGGTTGCCTCCAACATACTGGTGATGTAAGTTGTTAGGATGCAAAAGTTAAGGTTTGTAAAACACACGTGGACTTGTTGGAGGGTGACAAAACAGGGCATCAAATGTTAAATGACTGTCCCTTTGTTCTAGCTCAGCCCCTGTTAGGGGACTGCATAGCAGGTGTGCAGAGCAATGTGCATTCCAGGACATACCCACAGTGCTGATTATAATTGCATGGGGAGGGGGAAGGAGAGAGAGAGAAACAGAGAGAAGGAGGCAGAGAGAGAGAAGGTGACAAGGAAAGAAGAGAAAGACAAAAAAAGGAAAGCTGCTGTAATGCCCTTGATGGAGGAATAGTTGGGAATATAAGTGGTCCCAAACTCAGCTCCTCCGCAGGGCTCACAATGAGGGGCCTGAGAATGGCACGTCATCAACAATATGTGCAAGATGACTACATTTTGTAAGTGTGGAGAAAAGGGAACCCTCTTACACTGTTGGTGGGAATGCAAACTAGTACAGCCACTATGGAGAACAGTGTGGAGATTCCTTAAAAAACTGGAAATAGACATGCCTTATGATCCAGCAATCCCACTGCTGGGCATACACACTGAGAAAACCAGAAGGGAAAGAGACACGAGTACCCCAATGTTCATCGCAGCACTGTTTATAATAGCCAGGACATGGAAGCAACCTAGATGTCCATCAGCAGATGAATGGATAAGAAAGTTGTGGTACATATACACAATGGAGTATTATTCAGCCATTAAAAAGAATACATTTGAATCAGTTCTAATGAGGTGGATGAAACTGGAGCCTATTATACAGAGTGAAGTAAGCCAGAAAGAAAAACACCAATACAGTATACTAACGCATATATATGGAATTTAGAAAGATGGTAACAATAACCCTGTGTACGAGACAGCAAAAGAGACACTGATGTATAGAACAGTCTTATGGACTCTGTGGGAGAGGGAGAGGGTGGGAAGATTTGGGAGAATGGCATTGAAACATGTAAAATATCATGTATGAAATGAGATGCCAGTCCAGGTTCGATGCACGATACTGGATACTTGGGGCTGGTGCACTGGGACGACCCAGAGGGATGGAATGGGGAGGGAGGAGGGAGGAGGGTTCAGGATGGGGAACACATGTATACCTGTGGAGGATTCATTTTGATATTTGGCAAATCTAATACAGTTATGTAAAGTTTAAAAATAAAATAAAATTTAAAAAAAAAATAAATAAATAAAAATAAATAAAATAAAAAAATATATAGACTCAGAAAAAAAAAAAAAAAACCCAGTGTCTATGCATGTGTGGACATAGCTGCCTGGTGCACATACGAGCTCACAGTGATAGTGAACTTCTACATCCATGTGCAAGTGGAAAGGGCCTGAAAATACACCATGTGGGAAGGGCTAGACATGCAGAGAGGGCTAACTTTCCATCTTTGAAATGTGTGGACATTTCCCAGCGAGGATGGCAACAGAGCCTACCAGAGTAATCACCAAATTAAGTTCATTCCGTTACCCAGATTTGCAGACAAATCTGTGTTCGGCTGCAGGACCTGGAGGTTCAGAGAGAGCCCAGCGTGTTGTGACTGAAGCAGAGGGAGCTCCTGCCCTTCTCTGAGCACCACTCCCAGCCCCACATCTGCAGCACAAGGGGACTCCTGCGCTAATTCTGCTGCAAGGATCTAGGGACGCAGTCAGCCTGGTCCTGGGAATCTCATGGGTTTCGACTGGGAGAAAGGGTGACCCAGCTGACCACTGGGTTCCCAAGACCCACCAGCAAGCTCCACCTGGCCTCATTGTCTCCAGGGCCCCACTTGCAAGAGGACAAAGGGAGGGTTTTGAGGACACGCCTGCTCGGGGATGCCCAGTGTGGACTGGGTGCCCTGGGCCTCTCCCTCTCGGGTCCAGGGCACAGCGAGGCCAAGGAGGAGGCGGGAATGAATCACCACAAAGCTATGCCGCACAGGTGCAGTGAAACTGTGAGACGCTGGGAACCGAGCCCCAGCTGGGCTGCCAGCCTGGCAGGGCCGTGCACTGGCCAGATCCCCAGGGTGGAAACAAAACACGCTGGGGCTCGCTCCCTCCGAGAGGCAGCTGAGGGCTGGCTTTCATATTTCGGTGGCTTTGTGTTTCCACAATGGATGCATTTCTGCACTCTGGCCCTTGTAAACAGATTCTGTTCAACTAGGCAAGTGATCTCTGCTCCCCCACATTTTGGATGTGTGGAGTTCAAGTTCTTGTTCTTGCCCTACAGCTGCTGTGTGACTCACCTGGGCTCTGATCTGTTCTGGGCAACTACAGTCAAAGGTGGTGGGTTCACCTCCCAGGCTAGCAGGAGCAAGGCTGTGCTCCAAAGGTCACAGTGACTCCACTCACTGCCCCAATCCCTATGCTCTCCAGGAGCCAAAGGGGAACCTCAGGGACAGGACCCACCTAAATTCAGGCCTGCCAGGAAGGACTATGGAGTCTGAAAGTCAGCAGTCACGTTGGCAACACCTGGATCAGGTGGGACCAGGCAGATGTCTCAGCAGGAGTAGGCGAGAAGTCATCTTCAAGGGGAGGAAACAGGTGTCAGCCCACTTTCTCCTAACTCGGGAAGGTGGGAAGGTCTGGGTTCCCTCTCCTGGGTCAGGGCCTGGGGCCCTTGGGAAAGGCCATCAAAAATCTGCTCTTGACTTCCCTGTTTTACTAACAACTCCACTGATGGGAAGATGGGAAATCGAAGGATGAAATTTCCTGTGTGCAGTAAGTGGGGACATCAACCGAAAGTACCAGAGCTTTCTGAGCTCCCCTCAACCCTCATTCCTAGTTTTATAGTAAGAGCTATTTTTATAAGTATGGATGCTGTTGGGTTAAATAGTTTTGTTACGGTTCACTGGCTGGCAGCAGGTGGTGGTTAATCCAAACAGCACACATCTGGGGTGAGGACCCCCAGTTCTAGTAAAATGCTGCTCCTAGAGCTGGGAGGGGGCTTAATGTTCTGCTGTCTGAGGAACATGCTGCTCTGCTCACTCTGTCTGAACTGACACTCCTGCTGTTATAGTGGGGGTGGCCTTGAGTCCCCAGACACCCTGAGCCCTTCTCGTCACTCACCATGTTGCAGAAATGTGCTGTCTCAAGCACAGTCTTGTCGATGGCCTGGGGGGCTTGTGTCTCCCTCAGAATCCCACCTGGGCCTCTATCCGAGTCACTGAGCTTCCCCCACGGCCCAGAGGGGCTGTACCCTTTCTCCGCAGCTCAGCTGGGCCACGGGGTTGACGCCAGCACCTCCTACTCCAGCCCCATCCATTGCCACCTGTCACCACAGCTGCTCCCCTCCTGGAAGTGTGTGGTTTGGGCATCATGGTCACTACAGAGCTCCTGGGTGCCTGGGGTGGCATCTTACCCATCAACAGGGATGGTGGCGGCAGAGGGGTACGCAGGGGAATTCTCTATCCTTCCCAGCTGTGGATGGGAAACTCCTCCTGCTTAGGAATCCTGGAGCATATCACTGCATCTGAAGGAGATGCCTGGGTCCAGTCTCCCTGAGAGAACCAGGCACCCAGGGGCTGCGGAGCCCAGCCCTGTGTCTGCATCCACAAGGGCTGCTGTTGGGAGACAAGTCAGGCTGTCCCTCTTCTCTTCATGGTCATAGGAAGAAGCCTAGACTGGACCCATGTCGTGGGGGAGGGGACTGCCTGGGGCAGGGGTGATGGGCCAGTCAGGGCAGAGGTGCTCTGAGAAGAGAGCCAGTAACAGCTCCAGATTTGGGGGTGCCCAGACCTCAGTGCAAGGCCATTCTCCACCAGAACTACCATGGTCTTGGCACCGCTGTTAGTCATCTCGAGGCTGTTAGTCATCTCGAGGCTGTTTCTTTCCACTTTGTGCGATAAGTTTACAAAGGGGCTCCCCCCACATTGGATGGCTGTGGGATGGAATGTAGCTATGAATGGACAGGGCCTCACCCAGGACTCTGCATGGTGGAGCCTCCCTTTACAGCTGGGTGCATCCACACAGGGCTTCCACGCACATGCTGTCCACCTGGCCACACCTACTCTGCCAGGCCCTGTGCCAGGTGCCAGAGAGAAAGGCGCAGTCCCCAGCTGCTCCCGGGCTCGGGTAGAGACTCACCTGTAAGCAGATTGCAACACAAGTCATGACAGATGTTTGCCCAGGGGGCCTCAGGAGTGAGTGAGTGAGCCAGGGGGCGCCCTGGGGGCTTAAGAGGCAGAGCCGCTCTGATGCTGTAACAGACAAGAGAAGAGGTACCAAGAATTCTTATTTTGTTGTTTTGTTTTGACTACACATTCCTTCATTTGCCACTCATTGATCATATTTCTCTATTATCTTTCATGTGCCAGGCACAGAGAAGTTCTCTAATATAAAGACAGCGTTTTATCCAGAGCAAGTGACATTACCTGATGGACAGAGCCTTCTCCGACCCACAGTCACCACCCTGTCCATCTGCTATCACAGCAGTATGAGGCGCTGGTTTAACCAGGGATACCCCACCAGACTGTTGCCCTTCTCATAGCACCTAGCACAGACCATTGTGGGGAGAGTGCTGGCAGGGGGCTCGTTAGTAGCTTCAGGAGATGTCATCTAGGAGAGCTACACAGGGGGCCTGCCCTTAGGCAGGAAGGACTTTGTGAGTAGAGGGACCGATTGAGCAAGAAACACCGTGTTGAAAGGCTCAGCATGTTCAGGGTGGTGGGGAAAAGGAGGAAGGTGCTCTAGGTGGGGGGTAGGGGCAAGCACATGCTAGAAAGCTGAGCCCAGACACAGCTGGGCTGGCAGACCCAACCAGACTGCATTGAGCAGCCCTCACCTCCTGTGGTGCCTTAGCCTAGGTTCCTCTGAAGGCAGAGCTGAGACTTGTGAGTAGTTTATTGGGGAACGTTAGTAAAGGATGAGGGTGCAGAAGAGGCAGAGGCAATTAAAGGATGCATAAGCAAATTGGCCATGCTATGCGTGAAGTCAGACTCATCCATGGGACCATTGGAGGACCCCATGACGTGTGTCTCAGAACCACCCACCCTGGGAAAGGATGACTTCACCACCTGATCTCACTCCCAACATTGGTTGGTGTGGCCCCATGAACTGCTAATTTGCAGTAGTTCAAGACTGCCTGGGTTACTCCTGGTTGGACCCAGTTGGTGCTTACAGGAGGGGTGGAGTGGTGTGGGGTGGAGAGTTCTAAGTAGTGCACACAACGAGGTACTACTGGGGGTTTGGGGAAAAGCAAGAGCAATCAGTCCAGCTGTCTGACATGCATCTTTGCCTGGACTAGATTTCCCAGCCTTCCCTGGGTTCGGAAGATCCTTCGATTTCCCAGACTCTGGGCCAAGAATTCAGGACAAATGCCTGACGTGGGAAGTGCAGGGAAGACAGGTCAGGGGTTGGGGGAGTGAATGCATGTTGTCATGGAGATATTAAGAAGGGAGCCAAAAAAAATGGGCCAAGGAGCTTAATCCCTTGTGAAGACACACATCTTTATCCATCAAGGGATGAAGACTTGGGACATCCACACACCCACACCCATCAATCATTGGCTGGTTGCTGCTCCCAGGGGTGGTAATTCCCAGGGACTTGGGCCAGCCACGAGGGCAGAGTTTGTCCAAACTCTGAGGTTTTGGACAAGCTTTCAGGCA
Organism: Bubalus bubalis; assembly: GCF_019923935.1. NCBI lineage: Eukaryota > Metazoa > Chordata > Mammalia > Artiodactyla > Bovidae > Bubalus > Bubalus bubalis. The sequence goes on from NC_059174.1 coordinate 41,470,257, forward strand.
CATGTGCTCCAGACCTTACCCTCATGATATCAGAAGTGGATGGCAAACTCGCATCACGGCTAGGACAGCCACCTTGGACCTTCCTACCCAAGGTCCTGAGCCAGAGGAAGATCACTTCAGGCCAGCAAACACTTACTAAATGTCTCTGACCCTTCTTTGGTTTCCTGCATAGCCCTGCCAAGCCTGAGACTATATATTTATTGTTGGATTGTGGGCTGTCTCCTCCAGTGATATGCTAAGCTCCCCAAGGTCAAGGAGTTGGTCTAAGTCAGGTGTTATTCAAGTGCCTAGAACAGTGCCTGCCCAGGAAAGATCCAGTGTTGCTTGTTGAATAAAGGGGGAGGAGTCTGTGAGTCACGCCCTCAACATTTAGTCTCCCAGGACGGAAGCAGACCCCTTGCCTCCTCTGGCTTTCCCCAGGGCCTTGGGCTGGATCTTCCCCTGCTGGTGCTTACCCCAGGCAGGGAATTCCTTTGGACATTATCACAGCCATTTCCGGTTGGGTGGGCATCCCCTCTGAGTCCCTGCAGACCTGGGGTCCATGCCCTGTCCCACCTCCTCCATCTAACCCCCCCACCCCGAGGCCTGCCTTTACACATAGTCTTCAGTGTAAAGTCACGGCAGTATTCAAAAGGTTAAAGCAGAGTGAACTGTTAATTTTAATGCTTTCTCTAAGCTTCAGTTTTAATAAGCGAAAATGATGTTCTTATTTGCAGTAAAGTGGTGTTATAAAATTCTGTCTGTCAAGCTCATTTTAAAACCATGGAAATAAATGATCTGACAAAATCAGGCTATTAGACAAGTGAGGAAGAGTGATTTCCATAAAAGTAGAGGAGCTGTTCCTTAATTTCACACTTGGTAGTCTTTTGGGTCGACTAAATTTTTAAATAAGTGATAAAATTATATTAGCGCAATTGCATTTTTATAGATTTTTTTGGTCATTGTACTCTTTTTCAATCCCTTTATTTTAACTCAAACTGTTCTGCTGAAAGGTTACTCTCAACTTATGTTACCTCGTAACAGTCTCTGCCCACAACGTGGCCTGAGGCTCGCAAATCCTGGGACCAGCCAGGCGGGTCTGGTGAGAGCACAGCACGTGCCCAGAAATGGCCACTCTCTGCGGGATACGTGTGGTCCCCGAGTCCGGAGGGTGGGGTCCCCTGGACTGAGAGAGCACCTATCCTGGGCTTCTGAGCCCACTCCATCTTTTGCTCAGACGGAGCCCTGATTCTCCAGAAACCCTCAGCCTCTCTACTTGGAACGCTGGCTGAGGACAGGACCAGGCAGCGTTTGCTTGGGAAGCTGGGAATTTAGGCAGAGCAAGGGAACAGTGGCTCCTTTGTGAGACTTCATGCGTGCTGCGCCGCCCCCCCCCCACCCCTGCCCCACAAACTTGCCAGACCCCTCAAATCATCAGATAGCCGGGGCTGTGCTAGAGTTCTGTCTCAGGCTCCGGAGGGAAGAAGGAAGGAAGCCCACAGTCTTCGGTACAGCTGAAATATCCCCGATTTGACAGGGGCCCGGTTGCAGGGAGAAAGGGGACTCCTCTGATTTGATTTTTATAATTACAACAGCATCAAAGGTATGAATGTTTAGCACATCCTCTGTCTACATGCACGCTAAGTCATTTCAGTCGTGTCCAATTCTTTGTGACCTTATGCACTACAGCCCACCAGGCTCCTTTGTCCATGGAATTCTCCAGGCAAGAATACTGGAGTGGGTTGCCATGCCATCCTCCAGGGGATCTTCCCAACCCAGGGATTGAACCTGCAGCTCCTGCACTGCAGGCGGATTCTTTACTGCTGAGCCACAGGGGAAGCCCAGCACATCCTCTTTTCTGTGCCAATTTCCCGGGGTAACTGTTCAGAGCCCAGACGTCCACCCCGCTCAGCACCATTTAGCCTCTGTGTACATCCTCCTAGCCTTTGTTGAGGGGCTCTGGCTATAACACTGGCCCCGAGCTTGATGCTGGCCGTGAGCAGTTTTCAAAAACTTAAATTCATTTCCAGGTAGTCTGCTTCCAGAAGGAAAAAGAGTCTCTTTCTCACTGGAAGGGAGGGAACACATGTTTGGTTGGGAGTCCGCCGTGGGCCAGGCACCCTGCTAGGCTGTGAGGATGCAGACACTTTGTCTGTATCCAATGGAGGGGAGTGGTACTCACCTGGGAAGCACAGCTCTGAGGACAAAGGAGCATCCTGCTCCAGAGAGAATGGCCTCTAGTGGAGGCCAGGCTTCTGAGGAAAGGAGAGGTTGAGTGGGAGGGGGCTTTGGAGAATCATTTTTCTTTATTTATCAAAGTTAACCAGGTGCTTTCCATGTGCCAAGCACTGTGCTGGATCTAAGAAGGGCCCTTTCCTATTCCTTCCTGCGCTGGGAGGCTGAGAGTATGCCTATTTCCACTGGGAGGACTTTCCAGGTTGGATACTTGGTCCAGGAGCAAGCAGAGCGACCTGGGAATGCACAGCCTGTCTGTGCCTCAGTCTCCCCATGAGTTCAGTGGTGCTTAGGGGTGTTGGAGGACTCTCCCAACCCTGGCACCCTACAGCCAGGGGATCTGGGCAGTGGCCAGCATGTGTGCCCACTGCCAGCCAAGCAACATCCTTCTGCCGTTTGGGAGAGCATCTTCAAATCGCAGAAGTCAAAACCGCCTTCTCCCCCAGAATCTCCATGAGGCAACGTGGGAGCGCAAGGGAGTGTTAGAGTCACACGTGCTTCCTGGGAGAGAGGAGGAAGTGCCTGGTAGACAAAGCCTGCAGGGTGGCCTTGGAGGGGCAGGGCTGTCTCTCCCTAGGAAGGAAGAAAGAAGAAGTCCAAATTAGTCATGTTGTATTACTTCTTTTTATGGCAATGCTCTGAAAGTCTGCAAATGTCAGCATGTTAATTTACTGTCACTCAGTGATATTATTTCATCCTTTCAAAAATGTGTTTCTTGCATTTTCAGTAGCATACTCCAAGTGTTCTCCATCTCAAAGTTTCTATAGATAGTGCGACTACTTTCACTCTGACCGTTGCCAAAATGTAGAAATTCATCGTTGACTGGAGCCACATATATGTTAGGCGTGGAGTTGGGGACTTGGGTTTCCTGCTTACAAAAAGGGGAAGAAGCTGATTTTTCTCTCTGCTCTATCACCTCTTGTCCTCCTAAAGTGCTCTGGGGTTTCTCTCTCAAGGAACGTGCAGAGATAAATTTAATAGAGAAATTTTAGCGAATCAGTCATGGCTGAGTTTGTATATGCATTCGGAGCCCTCCCTGTCTCCGAAGCCAGCCCACCCCCACCCCGATGCTTCTCCTATGGTGGCAAACTTATTTCAAAAATTCTGATGAAACACTTTGTAAATTTTGTTATTCTGTGATGATAATAAATCATTATAGCCTTAAACACTTCTCTAGCTTGGAGCCTCAGTCACAAATTATCTTGTCATTCTGACCAAAACATTCTCCAAAAAAGCTTGACAAGTGCTAAAACCCAGAACATGAAACCATGTGTTGTTGTGAAAGCAAGATTCAGAAATGTCAATTAATTAGATTAAGAGGCTACTTTTAGCTTTACTCGTGTTGCCAAATAACCCTTAAAATATGCATAGCAGTGGAAATCTACCTCCGCGGTACAGTACTTCTGTGCTGAAGGAAGACAATGGATCGGACTAATGGACGAAATTATTGTATCTGTCAGTCGGCTCCAGAGAATGATCTAGAAGCAAATGTCGCTTCTTTTTCCACAGTATGGCTTCATAAGCTGGGTAAATTCTGTCATTTATGAATTCAAGTAGTTCCCCCCCGACCCTGCCCCTTAGAAATCATATACAGATCTAGAAGGGAAAATCAAGCTTTTCCCTATGTCTTTACTAGTAAGATGGATTTTTAATGTTTTTCTGTGCTTTTTTTTAAAATTTGCATTTGCATTTTGAAGTTCACTTTGTAAAAAAAAAATATCATGGAGAAATTATTTAAATTTTTTTCTCCCTGTTTCTTGAAAATCTTATCTTTAAATAATCTATATCCTCCATTTTATTTATGCCATAAACTGTTCCTATATTTTAATGGTCTGTTTGCTTTAAAAGGGGTTGTTGGTTTTAATAGCTCAGTTACTATCTTTGTAAACTAAACTCCTTCTGACGAAATTCGAGCAGATCATCTCTGCCTGTGTGTAGAAGGCACATTCCAACCCCTGAAAAGGAAATTTAAGCCAAATAAATGTTCTGCCCAAATTAAAATACATAAAATGAATAGTTAACTTGGACAAGAGCTGATGGACGGAGCATTCGGGCTGCGGACAAGTGGGTGTTGGGAGAGCTGGCTGCCAGCAGGGCCTCAGGAGAGGAAACCCAAATGAAATTAATTTCCTGTAACCCCCTTTGTCCATTCCTCTGGACTAATTGATTGCAGCATTGGCATGGATGTTTTGGGAGAGCAGAAATGGGCAGGATGGATGGCACTGCTGAGGGTGACATGAGGCAATTCCTGCCAGGTTCTGAGACTCAGGATCTTAGCCCCAGCACCCCAGGCATGGCTCAATGCCACAACTCCCCATCAGCTCTGAGAGCACAGGGGCTGGAAACTCACCTCCAAATTCTCATGGCAGTTGTATCCACCTTGATTCTATGGTAATCTGTGTGTGTTCTGATGCTAACTTGATGACAGGGCATTTCCAACAGAGCAAGACACATCTGTGCCCCCACAGAGAAACGGCAGGGGTGTGGTGGGGGTGGGGGCCAGGATGAGAACTGTCTGAAGCTGAGCAAAGTTGCGTGGAGCTGAGACAGAAGCCCTCCCCCTGCCTCAGGCATTCATAACCTCACCATCCCTTGCCCACCACCATCCCTGACAGCAAGTGTGAGGAGCCAAGCAAGGCATGAAGGTCGGTTGCTCTGTCTGAGCCCTCCCTCCCTGGCTGGGGTGGTGGGGGGTTCCACCCTGGAGGGCAGGGCAAGATGTGCCCTGTGCCAAGGGCGGGACTTCCTGTGGGAGGGACTTCTTGAGTAGAACCATTCCTGCATGCTATCCTTTTGTGTGGGGCCAGGAGAGGGATGGAAGTGGGGGGTCTGCAGCCAAATGCCAAGTCCCTGTGCCTCACAGTTCCTGTGGGCCCCCCACTGGTTGTACTTCCCACCTTTCTGATCCAGTCTCACTGTTTCTAGCTAGCAATGAGGCAGTTAATGAGCTAGACAGAAGCCCTACGTTACCTCTGGAACTAGATGGGTAATTAACACATAAATAAATAAATAAGGATATAACATAAAATGGATGAGTGAGGCATCCAGGGCTCTAGTCTCTCCAGGATAAGATGCACAGGGTGGTAAAAACACGGAGGAGAAGGGGGAGACCTGAGTGCTAGTTTCAGCTCTGCAGGCTGATGTGGGGTGCTATCTTGGCCAAGTCACTCCCCACTGCTGAGAACTGTCTCAGTGGACCAAAGAGCCCAGCCTGAATAAATGCCTACAGAGTTACAGAGATGAGATGTGACCTTATGTGGCTTAGTGCAGCCGGATGGCAGGTACTGCCATACCCTCTGTGTCCCTGCAACTTCACCGTCACTGAACCTGCCAAAGGCTCCCTACTGCAAGCACCTGGGTTGCTAAGGCCCCAGGATCATCTTCTTGCGTGCACAGGGAGCAGTGCTCAGCCAGGGATGGGTGAGAGTTCCCTGTTGCCTCAGGGGCAACCTGCTGCTTAATGCGCCTGGAGTTGGCTTCCTTTCCCTTTCTGTCTCCCCTCTCCCCTGGTTCTATCTGAACTTTTCTGGGTCACCTGTCAAAGGGAAGATCAACACCAAATCACTGCCTCAGCTTCTACTTCTGCAGGAGCCTTGCCCCGACAGAAGATAGGGAGCAGTAGGCTTCAGGGCCAATCTGGGAGCCCAGGCCCCACCTAAGATGGGAAGCCACCTGCTGTCATCTAGGGATGTGGCATCTAGAGATGTCAGAAATCTCCATGAAATCTTCCAATTTTAAAAATATGGCAATGAGTTAAAGTTGGGGTTTTGGGGTTGTTTTTGTTTGTTTTTATGTATGGCCCAAACCAAACAGTCTGTTGGTGGTATTCAATCCAAGGATCACCTTTGACTAAAGGTAAATTAAAATAAAGGTAAATGATTACCTGTGCCAGGTAATCATTCCCTGTTAGTTCACGAGCCAGAGACGCCAATATATGAAGGCTCCTCTTTCTAGTACATTCTGGTCTGCAGCCATCTCAGGGTCTAGAAGTGACAACCAAAAGGACAGGTGGCCTTTGGTAGGTGCTGGGCCTCCAGCTGGCCTCTCAGGAGAGTGGCCAGGAGGTTCCTGAGGTCAGTGGCATCTACCCTGGTACACCTCTGGCCCCAGGAAGAGAAGACACCTCCATCAGGAGAGCCTGCTCCTAGGGTCCCATGGGAACCCTACAGCCTGGTTTCTCATTAGGCTTCTGGAAAATTGAGATCCTTTGTTCAGGGGAGCCACTCTAAGGTTCTAAGAGGTTCACTGGGGTTCATCACCCCATTAGCAAAGCTGACATTACTCAAGATGCACAGAGGAACACATTCAACTGGTAAACGGGGCCATCTGCAGCCCAAACTTGAACCCTAAGTGTACAGGTTGAACCTGACATTGGGGCAGAGAGCGTCCTGCTGCTCTGGGCTGAAAGCAGGTTGAGGTGAGACTCTGCCCTCCTGCCCATCAGAATAACAGCTGTAGGTCCAGGAAGGCCCTGGTCCTGGGCTCCCCCTCTTGTGATGGAAAGTGTTTCCTCACAAGATTGCTAAAGCCGGTATGCCTGAATTTCAGTTTGTTGTTGTTTAGTCGCTAACTCATGTCCAACTCTTTGCAACCCCATGGACCGCAGCATGACAGGCTTCCCTGCCCTTCACTATCCCCTCGAGTGATGCCATCCAGCCACCCCCTTTTCCCCCTATCCTCAGTCTTACCCCAGCATCAGGGTCTTGTGAGCCAAATTTGCTTTCTTTGCTTAAGATCTGGAGGAAATCCCTGCTGACAGCATCTTGACAAGCACCCCTGAACCCTCAAGCCTGGAGAAGAATGGGTACCACATCAATTATAAGCTCTAGAAGGCGACTTAGGCCAACTGGGACTGCCTCCCAAGGCCTGTGAGTGGGTCTCAGAGAGTCCACAGCCCTTGGGATTGAGCAGGTGTACAAACTTTTGAGAAAGGGGCCAGAAGCTCTAAATGGTCAAGAAGCTACAGTAGAAAATCCTAGAAAGGCCTCCAGGTGGAATAGGACTTAAAAGAACATCTACTACTGCAATTGTTGCAGCAATATTTTGTTTCAGAGGATTCAGAGGTGCTTCTTAGGATGCGAGAGGCTCTCCCATCAGTCCTGCCATCTCAAGGCAAAGCCAGAAGGCAGCTGAGCAGCTAGCCTTCCTGTGGCTTCTTACCAGAGGGGCCATCCCCCTGCCCCTCCTGTAGGTTCACATCTCACCCATCCCTCAAGTCAGGCCAGTCTAGTCTAACGATCGGCTCACAGCCAGGGCACTTTGAAATCTGGAGACAGAGCCTTGTGATCTTTCTCTTTGTTTTCTGTCCAATCTAATTCATAATTGGACACTGTCATTTACTTGTCACTATTGTTTTGTCTCCTTTCTCCAGCTTGACTCCAAACTCATTAGAGGCCCGGACAGCTCAGGATGGGTCCCAGGCACTCTTTCTTTCTTCTGGGTGCCGGGCACAGGGTAGGGGTGACTTTGCTCTGGTCTCATGGTCCAGCTCCCTGAGATGGGACTTAACCAGGATCCAAGGAAACCTCACCAGTGCCCCACCCCATGTCTTGGGCTCACAGAAGCTTCTCTCAAAACAAAAGTGTGGGTCCCCATTTTCAAGAAAGCCAGCCCCACTGCCAAATGGGCTGTGTACCGGAGGCCCCTACAGTTATGATTCTCTGGGTGTCTGGCACCCACCTTGTGTCTGCTCCCCCGATCTTCAGCAGGCCCATGCCCAAGGCACCAGCATGGTGCCTTCTTACCAGCACTTCCTCCCCCTGACCCCCTCATCCCCTTGGCTCTTGACAACAGGAAGAGCGAGGCTGACTTTCCCGTGGACACGTCACCTCTCTGGCTTTCAGTCGCATGCAGAATGAGCTCATCTCTTTTCCAAACTTGAGAGGTTGTCTTCCCCTCTACCCTCTACCCTGAAACAGAGTCCTGCAGGGATGGGGGTGGAGGGGATCTAGCGAGCAGAGGAAGTACCTCAGAGGCCAAGCACACTTTCCTTAGTGATTTTTTCTCCCCAGGTTCTATGCTACTTTGTTGATAATGCAAATATTGACAATATTTGAAAAGGAAATAATGAGAAGTTGGGGAAAACTGTGAAGTTCAGTGGTTAGAGAGTATAGAGAAGGCAGGAAAGGGGTCTCTTTTTATATGCTCTCTTGCCCCCACCCTCTCCCAGCCCTCAGGCCGGGGCCCACCCCCTGGATCAGTACCTCCAGGGGAATCTGGGCTCTTGGGGAGCCCACAATGAAGCTGGAGCCAAGACTCAGTCTCTGAGTGAAATGCTAGGGTCGAATGTCAAACTCTTCCCAGAACCACGGCTCTTTTGGAGTAGAGGATTGAGCGTGGGGTCAGCAGGTGAATGGGTTTGCGCTCAGCCTGCGTTCCTAACTTCCCTGGTGGCTCAGAGGTTAAAGCATCTGCCTACGATGTGGGAGACCCAGGTTCAATCCCTGGTTTGGGAAGATCCTCTGGAGAAGAAATGGCAACCCACTCCAGTACTCTTGCCTGGAAAATCCCATGGACGGAGGGGCCTTGTGGACTGCAGTCCATGGGTTCGCAAAGAGTCAGACACGACTGAGCGACTTCACTTTCTTGTGTTCCTAGAACTTCTGCAAACAGAAGACTGGCTGACCTTCCTGATAGCAACTGTGGGCCAGAGCAGGACACAGTGACCGTCCTGGGCCTCATCTACAGATGGGCCCTGCAGGCATCCAAGCCGGCCTCCCTCCCAGGATGGCTGTGAAGAAGCAAGAAGAAAATGGCATGTGACCATCTTGAGACAGCTGAGCTTTTCCACACCTGGGTAGGGTGACACCTCGGGGTGGGAGGAAACCTTTGCTTTTGGGGGTAGAAGCCCACGAGGGCGCTGTCTTGCCATCTCAGCTGGGGGCCTCAGGACACATCCCTTACTTGAGAAGTGGGCTCCGAGTCTCCCCTTACCACTGCCAATCCCAGCAATCCCATCAAGGTGCCATTTAACCAGAGGGAGGGGAGACTCCGAAGGGTCCGATTTCACTGGCATGGTCCCTTTTGCCTGGAGCGGGAGTCCACGGGACTGAGCATGGGTCAAACCACACAAAGACTGCGTGAGTGAGTTTAGCACAACCACGCGAGTCGGCCACGCCGCCCGGCAGGTCCCTGTGCTGCAGGAAAGCCTCCTTTCTTGTCCCTCAGCCAGAGCGGCTTCTGTCTGAGGCCTGTCTGCAGCCCTTCAAACCCATTTGACTGGGTTGGAGCGCATCACACTGTCACCAACTCAGTTTTCATTAAGCGGCTGCTTCTCTGTTAGCCTAGCCAAGCAGAAGAACTCAAACACATGCACAAATTAAATCGACATCCAAACTCCACCAATATACAAAGCAATTTAAATGATATTCATTAGAGCGATGACAAGCCCTGATGAGGCTTTCAGGAGCTGGGTCCTTCAGCTTTTGCCGACTCGGTTTCATGGTCACTGAGGCGGAACTCCGGCGACTGTACCTCCATTTTTTTTCAGCTAAGAAAATGACTCCTTCCTGACACACCTACCTCATTCTCTCTCCTTTCCTCCCCAGTGTCTTGGCCTGAGTTTCCCCAGCCCTGGTTTCTGGACACACAGGTACGGCTATGAACTGGAGTCACATAAAGGAAAAAAGCAGCCACCCTGACTTCTTTTTTCCATAAATGCTCCAATTAAAACAGATTTCAGTTTCTCGTAATTTCATTTCACTTGGCCTGGGAGATCTCTAACTCACAATTATGACGGTCGTAAATGTGTCCTGGAATCCTGCTGTGGGAAAAAAAAAATAATGGAAGTGAAATGTTGAAATGCAATAATTTTTCAAACTTAACCCTCCAAATTTAAAAAGTCGTTTCCCAAGTCCTATTTATATATTTTAATTTTTAAAGAGAGAGCAGGATGGGGCCCCACCCCCACCCCCTGCTGCTGCCTGGGGCTACAGCAGAGGAGATAGAGGCTTGGTGGGGTCTGCAGGCACGGGTGGGCATGGAACCCTCAGGCCTCACGTGTCGGGACTAAGAGCCATGCCAGTCTCAGAGTCATGTCTTGAGTCTCCAAGTCCCAGGAAAGGATTCAAGTCCACTTGGGCAAAGAGAGCAGCAAGGGACTGCCTGATTCATCGCCAGCTAAGGGCAAAGCAAGGTCATGGCCACATCCATCAGCTCTCTGGGCTTTGGAGTTTGCAGCCCAGACAATACCCACAGCATGGGGAACCATCCACAACTTTATACACTGATGCCTGCACTTCTGTTTATAATTTTATGCTCAAGGTTAATTATGTCCTTGGCTTTGATCAGCGATATTAGCACGTGAGAATGTTGCCTGCACCCATATTGGGAAATAAAGATTCTTAGAAATACCCATGGACTGCAAACATGCTTTCATCATTAAGGCCTGAGCTCTTAATTAGGAAAAAGCTTTTAAATACTGGTATAGACAGCACTGTCCAAACGAACGTCCCGTGATGATGATAATGTTCCTTATCTGTGCTGTCCAAAAGAGTCGACACTAGCCATATGTGGCTACCGAGCGCTTGAAAAGTGGCTGGTAAGACTGAGGAATGAAATGTTTTACTTTATTTCATTTAAATTTGAATGACCACGTGTGGCTGATGGCCACTATGTTGGACTGCTCAGGTTAGACAGTAAATAATAGTGTATCCTAATTCCTGAGTAGCTAATTGTGGATGTTAATCTCTGGAAAAAGGTCACCTTGCTTATCATCATTATCATCAGGGATGATTTATTAAGAATATATTAGTACATGACATTACACAAAGGTGGTGGAAAAGCAGTTCTTCTGATCTTTTATCATTAGAATTTAATTTTGAAAACACCTGGCTCTTTGGACGTAGGGAAGGGCACTGACCCCTGAATGCTGAGCCTCAAGAAGCTGCTAACTTTGATTTAAGTCACTCTTGATGTCCACAGCCATGGGCTGATTGAGTCACCATCAGGCTCTGCGGGTCTGTGAGGTCACTGACCAATAATGTGGCAAATCCAGTGTTTTGGTTGAGCGGGAAACATGGTCCCAAATCAAGGGTGATTTGCGATGCCTTGGGAACCATCAAAGCCCACCCAAATGTTCGCCATTACAATCCTCCTAGGGGTGGCCTCCTGTCAGATCTTTGGAGATTGAAAATGGTGCATCCGCCTCTGGCTTGGGGAAACCTGATGCCTGTGTGGAGAGCGAGCATCTCTCTGGAAACAAAATCCTGTGTGCTCCCTGCTCTGCACTGATCCCGGGAGTCCAGGCCTCGGCAGAGTCTGCCATATCGCACACACAGGGAGGTGGGGTTTGTCAGGAGAAAATTCCCCTCCCAGAAGCTTTCTGCTGTAAGACAGAGCTGAGGCCTTCCCCCAAAGGAGTGAGATGGTTTTTGAAGCTAACTATAGCATATTTTGCAAAGGCCAACGCACCCTGGAATCGCGTGGGAGCAGAAGCGCAAGTACCTTTTCTGCGTCTCCAAGGTCAGCCACTGGCTGAAAGGCATCAACTGGCGCCGGGTCCCCAGGGAAATGCATTTTCAGGTTCCCTTTTGCCAAAGATTACACGTGCTTACTAATAAATCCCTAGGGAGAAAAAAGGTTAGTGTTTCTATTACCAAAAGAATAACTATCTGGCAGAGTAAAAATGGTAATTTCGCCATTAGCTAAAAGGATAATAGCTATTATTTTAAAGTTAAAGTATTTATTATTGAAGAGTGGTGTTGGGATTTGTGTGTTTTCATTCTTATGATTGCTTCCTTTAATACCAAGTGGATTATTTTTGTGCTAAATAGTCAACAGAATAAAATGTGATTGCAATTTTCCAATTTCAAAAGAGCTGCACAGATGAATCTGAAAAAATAAAATCATTTGTTTTTTTTTTTTTCTATTGGATGACTTAGAAATCTCGGGGGACAATAGTTTCAGTACCGGATTTGTTCATTGCACCCTTGTTTCTTCCCATCACCTCCTGTCTTTTGACCACTCTCAGACTCCTCTCTTCAGGGTTCTGTTCTCAAGATGGAGCTTGACTCTCCCCAGAGCTTGGCAGTTACTATGGCCTTCTGTCATGTATGCAGTCACCAGGTCTGTGAAACAATAGGTAGGTCAAGGATTGAGGGCAATGAAGTCCACCTAGTTGGCGTGGTCTGATTGTTTAGAATGAATTCTTCTAGATCTGCAGACCACAGCCCTGAGCTCTGCTGGGGAACCCTCCCAGGCTAACCACCTCCACCTAAGCTCTCCTTAGCACCAGGCAAAGAAACGCCTCTTTGGTGGTTATCAATATATTTTTTTTTTTCCTTTTTGCAGAATGAAAATAGAACGAAGATGCCAGGGAGATCTGGGTCTTCATCATAACCCACCCTCTTTAACTATGTAAGATTTTGGTTAATTATAGAATTCTTGCTGCCTCAAACTTAAAGATACATCACTGATATTTTTTGCTAAATGTTGACGGCAGCGAATAGCTAAGATGTGGCATATTGATTTCTTGTTGTGAAGTGAGCTGTTCAAGCTCCATTTAAGATTTTCATCTTGCATGTAGCCCTGAGCACATCATAGCACCATAAATTAGTTAAATTGCACATTTATCACAAATGTTATTTTAAGATACTGCGTAAATGTGATGGCTCGAAGATATACAGTAAGGCTGCAACAAGCCTGGGCTTGGGCGGGGTGAGGTCGGGGTCACCTACACACCTGTGATTAAAACCTCCCTCGCTTGGCACCATCCTCCACCTCCCTGGAATCATTTAAAGACCTGACTTGGATGACCCCTCCTTCCTGCTCTCACTTTCTCTATTAACATCAATGGTAGGAGAACGAGTGCCCAACTACACTGCACTGGTAACGCAACTTCAGATCTCCCCTACTGGTCTCAGGAAAACCAGGGCCATTTTGGGCTGTGACTGGAGGCTCTTTTGGATAATGGCTCTCTCTCCAGCCAGGGAAGGGTTTGATGAGACGAACTTGAGAGTAAATGGTCCTCCATTTCCATGCCGGGTGGGGTCCCAGCCAGCCCCGCCTCCTGCCATGATGCATGCTCGGGGAATTGCCATCTTACCAGGCTAGGTTGCACTCACGCCTCAGGCCCTTCACCACCTAGTCACTGTTTCCTCCAGAGGTAAAGCTGATTTCTGGGCCCCATTAACATGAGTGGTCCTTTCTTGGCTATACCTTGGGGGCCAAGAGCTTGCTGCCTGTCTTGGCCATAGCTCCTCTCTTCTATACCCAAACTGAAGTTCCTAAAGCTAACCCTGTAGGTGGGGTGAGGAGGAGATGGGCAGGGCATCAGGTTCTTCTCCCAAACTGTAAATGGGGGGTGGGGTTCCCAGCCTCACTTGCACAAATCCCCTCTCCCTTCAAGCCACATGGGCCCTGGTGGTGATGGAAGTGTTGTCAGTTTAATCTGTTAGATGCAGGACTTTGGATTCTAATAAACCGATGCTATATTTAACCTGTGAAAAATTCAAGAGTGGAAATCTGGGCTCCAGGATGTGAAGATGCGGAAGGCACAGCGGGGAGGGTGTATCTGTCCCGAGCCGGGTTCTGGGGGGAGCCGGGCCCCTGGGGGAAACGTACGATGTCCCAGGTAGGGGCAGACAGGAGTGAAGAGCCGCTCTGGGAAGGACTGCGGCGGCCACCCGGGAGGAGATGGGGAAGACGACAAGGCTGGAGACCCAGAAGGGAAAGCCCCTCTGCAGTGCCTGAGGCCACAGTCCGACTGTCTGCATCACAGGGCAAGCAGAGCCAACACAGACCTCCCCACTTGCCAGAAACCCGTTTTAAACTCTAGTGAGTTTCTCTCTAAAAACCCAGAGATGGATTGCTGAGAGAAAGTAGAGCAGACAGAAATTTTGGCCTCATCTTGACTAAAAGGGGTGGGGATGAATGGGGGGGAAAAAGACGTAGGTGTGTTGCCGAACATCTCTGAAAGGGCTTAATTTAAATTTTTAATAAAAGAGTATTTTTTTAACGTGGAGGTGTTTTATATATTACATGGATGTAATACATCTCTCATTTGTATAATTCTAGGTTAGGAGCTATGATTCCACATAACTGCAAGAGTAGTCTGAATATAGTAATAAAGGTATTTTACAATTTTACATGATGTTCCCAGCGTTTTGTTGGCATGATTTGCCGGGGCTAATAAAAGCTTGTGATTATCATATAAATGCTCTCCCCACTCCTCCCGTGGATGGGTTCAGGCTCCCCGCCCCCCTACACCTCGTTATCCGTGCTCACTTTAGCACAGAAGAGACAGCATGGACCCCAGGGTCCACCTGCCCAGCTGGGCTCTGTTTTCTGCTCCTTGAAAATCCCGAATCAACAGGAAGGAATCGCCCTGCACCGAGCCTTCCAAAAACCTTTCCTCCCATCTGCCATGGGCAGGGCTCAGGGCCCTGACTTGGACTTCTCTCATCCAGATGGGAGACCCAACTCCCGCCCCCATGCGGGTCGCCAGGTGTGACCAAAGCTTCACTACCGATATTTGATAACATCGCCTTCCCAGCAAGAATCTAACCCCACGGGAACATCTTCCTTTCTTCTACATTTTTATTCTTGGGGAAAATTCTGTCCACGCCGCCTCTGAGTGAATGCTCGCTGCTCTCCAAGCCCAAAGTTCACTAAAACTCCCTTGATTTACGGGCGGCTTCCGACTGCCAGCACCTGGCAGACACAGCAACCAACTCAGTCATAAACAGATCGCATACAATTTAATTTTAATGTGCTCGTTAGTCGTAGCACATTTCAGACATAATTGTGAACGCAACACAAAATTATAGCAAAAAGACAATTTTAATGCTGCCGTAGAAAAGAGGGTTATATGAAGAGTCACATAATGGTGGTTCATTGTCAACAACAAAACAGGGCACAGAGTGTCTGTGCTGTTTACATGCCAATATTTTATACATAGGTTCTCATATGGTGTCAGCTGTCAGTTACTTCTGCAAATTAACTGCCAAAAATGGAGAAGAACAGAATCACTTGGAGAGCCGGTAACCACGGGTTACCTTTCATAAGCCTAAAGATAAAGCTGCAGTGTGGGATCTTGGGAGAATAATTAGGAAGAACAAAACAGAAAGTTACCAATTGAAATAAAAAGGCTTCCTACAATATGGAATAGCAACCAAGAGGGCTTATAAATAAGTAAAAGAGGTTGTATCACAGAATGCCTCGTGACTTTTAAGCAAAGTATTACAGTACAAACATTTTAAAGGCTTTATCAATGTTTAGGAAATACAGTACAAGTTCTCTCTCTCTCTCTTTTTTTTTTGTTCTTTTTTTTTCCTTTTCAAATAGACTTAACCCTTTGAGCACTGAGTTTATTTTGAGCGTGTTTTTTTTTTTTTTTTTTTGATTTCTAATAAATACCTTTAAAAATAATGTGCAAAATAGTTATGATGCCTGCCATGGATGGATCTCCTGGCCTCGTTTATTCAGACTGCTCAAAACAAATGATAATATGATGCTAATAAATATGTATAATTTAAATGTGAACCTCTATCAATATAGATGTACTGTATAGCAAAACAAACAATCATACTTTGCTTTCAGATAATGTTTCTGTATACTTTATAAATGCTATCTGTGGTATCTTCTGTATAATTTACAATGTTTGCATGTAAAAAACAAAACCCATAGACCTTAAAAAAAAAAGAAAAAGAAATATACACTATACATAGGCACGGCTTATGCCCAGAGCATAGCAGGTACATAAAACACTGTTGCTATAAATGCAAGAAAAAAGGTCATTTACCCACAATCACATTTTTCATAAGAGAGTCTGAAATCTATACAATATATACATCTATGTTTCAATGTGAAAATAATATTCTTTTAAATTTCAAGGCGTGTTATACCCCTGCAGACCTGCATAAATGGAGGTTCATATTATTAATTATAACTAAGCTGGTAAGGAGTTTAAAAAACAGAGCTTCATACATTATTATTATTATTTTATTTTTTAACCAAATTAATGCAAAAGTGCTTCAAAGTACTCAGAGGGCTAAAGATGAAAGGGTGAAAAATGCCAGCACACTTGAGCCGTGTGGAAAAGTGTGCCCGGTTTCGTCATAAATGCTTAATTAAACTGTCTGTTAATGCATGCAGCTTGAAGCATCAGGGGATGCTCACAACTAAATCCCATTTACACAAAGTTCCAAACACTTACCACTGCGTTTTAACCTTCATATTTTACCAGTAACAACAGCTGAGTATGCACCTCTATTAAACACTGTACAGTTATACAAAACAGTCCAGCCCAGAGTGATTCTCTGCAGTTAAAATAAGAACATGTGCCAAGAACAAGACAGAGGGGCCTTAAGGTGCCTGCAACAGTTTCCCTCAAAGCGAATTACAGTCACTTTAATCAAAAGCAAACGCTACTGCTTCTCTAACTCAGAAACATACAGAAGGTGGTCCTCAGGGGACTTCCCGTGTGTTTTGCTGAGGTGAAGTTTAACCGCATGCTTGCTTGCAAAGGTCCGATTGCAAAGTTTGCACTGGTAGGAGGTCCCCAGGTCCTCCTCGGGGGAGGACGTCACCAGTTTTTCTGACGGTGACTTGGTTTGTGCTATCTGATTGTTAATCTGTTCAGTGGACAGTTTGGACAAATCCCGTAGCCGGAAGCCCAGGTGTGACTCGAGGTGGCTGATGTATGTGGAGGGAGTCCTGATTTGTGACGCGCAGTCGTTACAAAAGAACACAGGGTGGCCGGTGTCCAAGTTTTTGAGGAACTTTGTTCCACCTGTCCTTCGCAGCTGGTACTTGACGTTGGCCAGCCAGTGGCTGATGGTGGTCATGGAGAGCCCGGTGAACCTGGAGATGTGCATGCGCTCCTGGGGGCTCAGGTCCGACATGATGTACTTGCCCTCCGAGGTCTGCCGGAGGCTGGCGGCGAACTGCGCCTGGAGGATGAGCAGGTGCTGGGGGTTCCAGTTTGACTGGCGGCCCTTCCTCTTCTGCGCGGGCGTCGCCTCCTCGGCCTCCTCCAGGGTGGCTCCGTCAATGTCAGACTTCTCAGAGATGCTGGAAGGGGTGGAGGACTTTGACGTGTGGCTCTCTGTCAAGTTCTTCAGCATATCGGATATATCTGACAAGGCGTTCTCGCGTAGCGGCGAGTTTGACATGAATGATACGACGGCAGATGTCTTTGCCGTTGTCACCGTGGATGAGGAGGTTGCCGGGGATGCGGACGTGGGTGACAAAAGCGCTGAGCCCAAAGAGCAGCCTTTGTCACTCTTGCCTTTCGTCAAATCTATGGGCTGGTCGTTGCTGACGTGGTAGAAATAGCGGTCGAGGTGGTCTGCCTTCTTGGACTGCAAGGGTGGTGGGGTGGCCACCGCCGCCTTCTCGGCCAGGCTGTTGCTCATCTTGAAAAGCATGCTCATGGGGTCGAGCGCAGGCAGGGAGGGCTTGGCGGCCTTGCCCAGGTGGATGTTCATCACCGACTGCAGGGCGCTCAGAGGGTTAACGAAGGGCTGCTCTGGTGGGTGGTCGGTGATGATGGCCGTGCTGCTGCTCAGGCCGCTGCTCATGGGCTTCACCAGGTCCTTGCCGTTCTCCACCGGCTCTGCCAGGGGGCTCCCCTCCTTGCAGCCATCCCGCTGGGGGCTGGGGCTGTCCTCCTGGCTTTTGAAGCCGCCGTCGCTGGATGCCTCCATCTTGATGGGCTCGCTGATGTCGCTGCTGCACGGGGATGGGGTGGCCCGCTTGGGTGGAGAAAGCTTGCCCTCAGGCTCCTTCATTTTCTCCTCGACTTTGGCAACTTTCTCGGTGACTTTTTTCACCAGCTCCTCCATGGCGTGAAAGTTTGTCTTGGGCATGGGGGAGGTCTGGCTGCTGGGTGGAGTGATCAGGGTCTGGTTCTTCGTGGGGGACACGATGTCACTGTTGCCAAACATGGGCTTCAGGGGTGTGCTTTTCCCTGCGGAGCCCAGAGACAGCTTCATCATGTTGGGGAGCTGGTAGGCGGCGTGGATGCTGGGGTAGCCCCCCCAGCTGGGGGTGCCATTCTGGGCCTTGTTGATGGCCGACGTGACTGTGTTTTCCAGGGACTTAAGGATATCGAGCCCGCCCTTGGGGCTCTCTTCGAGGTCGTTCTCAGTCAAATAGTGGTACTTGGAAGAGATATCATACTTCTCCTCCTCCTCGCAGGCCTTCTCTTTTTCCTTAGGCTTCTCTTCGAGGACAGCTTTCTCCTTGTCCGCTTCCTTCTTGACCTCCACGTTCAGTTTTGGGGAGATGCTGGCGGGCGTGTTGGAGGGGGATGTGAAGGTGGTAGCAGCCAGGGGCACGGACTGCACCTTCTCGTCCAGCAGGCTGGTGATGCTGGGCGTGACGGGCGTCTCCATGATGGGCTTCCCCTTCTTCATGGCCGAGTTGGTGACCTTGATGAAGTGGCCGGTCACCATCATGTGGGCCGTGAGCTCCTGCAGTGTGTCGTGCGAGCTGCCGCACTCCATGCACTTGAGGATCTGGGACTTGCGGGCCTCGAAGTGCCAGGCATAGCTGGCCCCGTTCTGGTGGCCATAGCGGTTATTTGGCGTGATGTACGGGTTGGAGTTCTTCTGAAGCGCATCGTTTGTGTCCACCATGGCAGCTTTGGGGGTGCCGCCGGTGGAATCTGGGGAGCTGGGCAGCTCCAGCTCCAGCGAGGCCTTCTTCCGAGTGGCTGGGATGATTTTGGCTGCAACGGGAGTGACGGGTTCCTTCAGAGGCACTTTTTGGTAGTGTTTCGTTTTGATCATATGGACACTCAAGTCCTGGAGGGACTCGAACGAGTGGCCACAGTACATGCACTTCAACACCTTCTGGGCATCCTCCTTGCCCTCCATTTCCAGCAGCGAGCGTTTGCGGGGCTTGGACCAGCGCTTGGGGTTGTTGTTGTCGGTCTCATGGTTGTCGTCGCGGTAATGCCCCGTCTCGTTCATGTGCACCGTCAGCTCCACCAGAGTGTCGTAGGCGGCACTGCAGTCTTTGCAGCGGAACTTGCTGGCCCCGGTGAAGATGGAGCCGTAGAGCTTGCTGCTCTGCCGGTACAGCTGCACCGTGCTGAACAGGCTGGGCTCAGGCAGCATGCGGCTCTGGGACACCTGCTGCAGGGTCTTGGCCATGGCGCTCTGGTGCCAGTCGAAGCTCCCGCTGCCACAGCTGCTGCTGCTACTGCTGCTGCTGCTGCTGCTCCCGTTGTTCTTCTCCGAGGACGGCTGGTGCAGGTTGAGGGTGAGGTTGGACCAGTAGGAGTTGGAGAGGAAGTTGTTGTACACGGCCTTCATCTGCTCCAGGCTGTCAGATATGGTCGTGTCTTCTGGCGGGACGGTCACCTCCTTGGTCTCCTCTTCGTTCTTGATGGAGCCATTTTCAAAGTCGGCCATCCGGTCACTGGTCTCACTGATGTGGGACTCGCTGTCCATCTCGTGGCTGGAAAACTCGGCCGCCGGGGAGTTCTGGTAGCTCGGGCAGGTCTTATTGAGCTCCTTTTCCGGGCACATGTACTTAGCCGACGGCTCTCCATCTGCAGGGCTCTCTTCTGGGTCTATGTCTTCGTCTACCAGGGCAGCAGCCTTTAACTCATCTGAAACATAGGCTGCATTGATAACAGGTGGAACAGGTAGGACAGAAAGAAGAGACACATGGAGGAGGAGAGAAAGAAAAAAGAAAGCATTAGTAAGTGTTGATCTTACCTAGAACATTTTCTCGGCTCTTGGGAAAATGAAGCAAAGTAGACGGGCACATTTATTTGTAAAATTAAATAGTTAAAATGTGGTGTTTCTTTGGAGCAAAAAAAAAAAAATCTGCTCTTCAAACATAATTTGCCACCTTATTCTTCTCAAGGGGCAACAGCTTGAAATTAAAACTAAATTTGAAATTAATGAAGCACATTCTGGAGGTGGCATTCATTTCTAAAGTAATAAATTACTTGTATCAACCTCAGAGACAGCAGTTCCTGTCTGTCAATTAATATGTCTTATGCTTCTCCTACCCCTAATGCATTTCTTAACAGACAGATTCACAATTTAAATTAAGCAAGCATTTTTTACTCATTACATTTTTGAGGCTCAATCTTTAATAAATATAAAGCCCAAAAACATCAATACAATTTTTATGAAGTAAAAAGAAAGTACATCAATTGTACTAAATTAGAAACAAGGTTTTGTGACTTTTTTTTTTCCCTTCCTTCTGGAAAAGTCGGTCTTATAAAAGCTTGAATTAAGTTTCCTACCCGGGTCCAGGTGCTCATTTGTTCCAGATGGGAGGGAAGCCCCTGACCCACCACCACCCAGCCCCGGCCTTTCCCCTGTGTGTACTCTCAGCCATTCTCAGCCACCGGCACACACACTATCCACGCAGAATTATGTCAGAACAAGTTCAGGAAAATTGGTATGCGGTGCTCATTCCTGCTGTATAAATATATACAAGACCTTCCAGTGGACCTTACAAATGTCAAAGTGTTTGCTCTTTAGACTACTTTGTCAATATTTACTCAGCATAAGCTTCATGGGCATCCAACAGGGATCCTGTCTTTCTGGAAGTAATGTAACTGGGGATGTGAATGCAGCCTGTGCTTCCGAGCAGGTGGAGGTACTCTCAACAGGGCCGAGCAGCTGTGGGTTCTAGAAGATGCCCTCCAGAGATGCAAAGCTGGGAGAACACTGTGCTATCGGAACTAAATGATTTTTTTTTTTTTTTCCATTCTAAATTTGCATTCAGTGACTTTGGTTTTTTCTTACGGAGCTTGCCTGACCCTGTAAATCAAGTTGGACTGGGTCTTGTGACTAGCTAGACGTGGCCAGCCCTGTGGTAAGTGACAGTGTTAAGGCAGAGAAGGGGTGAAAAGTAACTTCTTGTCAGCTCCTCAATACCAGTTTGCTTCCAAAGGCCAGCTGCTAAGGCTGGAATGCCACAAGTGCTAACATTGCATGGCTGATTGAAAAGTCTTAGGAAAGAAAAGGAAGCTTTGTTTGTGGCATTCACTCCCATGATGTTAAAGATTTGCCCCCAAACCAATTTCACACTAGAAAAAGTAACAAACAAAACAGTGAAATGACTCCAAGAAGACTCCCTGGAAGACACACAGATATTCACCACTGCCCCCCGCCTCCTTCCATCCAGGTCAAGAGTGATATATTTTCGTACCTAAGTCCCTCTTTGAGTACCAAGATTTCTAAGCTGAAAAACTACTGATGTTCCAGCACTGAGATGATTTGAACTTGATGGGAATAGTGTCCAGGTACATGCAGCTGTAGAAGCCAGGCTGCTTCTGCTCAGATGCAAACAGTGAAGCAAGAGTCTTGGGCTCGAGCTATGGAATGTCCTTCCGCAGATGACCAGAAGAAAGTGTCCTGCTCCGTCAGCTGCCGTGAGACTTCAGTTTGAGGTTGTGCACTTGGAGCTGGCAAATTAACATGCCAAACAAACTCTTTCCTAAGGCCCAGGGCCACAGTGCATGGGGGCCCATGGTGCTGACCATAAGGGGGAAGATGAATGTTGGAAAAGGAAGCAGAAGAGAAAAAGGAAAGCAGGCATTGCCCCCTCTGCAGAAACACTCTCTGCTCATCATTCTCTTGAAGTCTGGCTCTCAAACACCAAACAGGACTGGCAGGTCGGCAGGGAGGGTGGCTGAGGGCAGAGTGACCAAGAGTCACAGCTTCCCTGGAACTGTCTGAGTCTCAGCACCAAAAGTCCTACATCCCAAGGATCTTCTCAGTCCTGGGCAAAACCGGTTAGCTGGTCACCCCGGCGAGGGGACACCAGCAGGACTAGGTCCGAACGTCCAGGCAGGTTTGCATTCCTCTTAAAGAGGAGCTTGAGCAGAGTGAGCTGGGTTTGACTGTCTGCAGAATGCACTGGGAGCAAGTATGTATAATGTTCCTATCCAAGGGGTTTCATCTGGAACACTGAGTCTGAAAGGAAGGAGAAAAACACAGTGGCCTGTGTCCTGCAGCGGAGGTGCAAGGAAAAGCCCAGCCCTGTGTAGACAGGGCAGATCCCTGAGCCCCCGTAGGAGCCACTGTCTGCAGCATGAACCACACCTACCAAGGCTCCCACGGAATTCAGGCTAGGAGAAGCAGGGGTCCAGAAATGGCCCCATCTGGCCAGGCAGCTGGAAGCCAGAGTCAACGGTGGTCACGAAGGCCACCAGCTCAGGGAATATTGTAGCTCTACCAGTCTACCTGCCACCCAGGAGCGGTGTGGGCCCCGTGGAAGCCTCAGCACAGTGAAGGGGGGGACAGCAGGCTGTCAGGAGCATCCCCCAACACACATGTGCACCATCATCGGCTTGATCAGCTCCCACTCTGAGCTGGCCCCCAGTGGACTCCAACATGCCTTGTAAATTGCACAGCAGTATCAGAATGTCATCAGTCTGGTGACTGAGGAGGAAATTAAAAATGAAAGAAAAGTAAGGCCAACCTCGCAGTTGACAATCAAATCCTACTCTGAAGAAAATCAAAAAGCTTTGGGGCCAAGAGGTCCTGGATTGGGGAGACCCGGCATCACCCCACACAGCACCCTTTGGCCTTGCCGTGGCTTCTGAGGCTCCTCCTAAATACCGCTGCACACTGCCCTGACAGGAACCTCACTGCATGAATCCTTCCTCTATGTTTTGCGATAATTGCACTCCTCTGAGAATATCACATCCACTCTCGATGACTGAACTTCAAGAAGTAGTGAGAAAGTGGAAATGGGCCTAGAGAAATGGCAGAGGGCAGGAAAGAGTGGAAGGGTTCATTCATTCCTCCAATTCTGATCATGCTCCACCCCCACCAGAATACCATTTTCTTTCTCTAGGACTCCGTTTCCCCATTTGTAAATGACAGGTCACTGCGGCCAGATCAGGCCCTCCTTCTCTGCTTCTCTATTTTGTGGCTTTTCGGAGCCAAAGGTAAAGAAGTGAGGCCATGCCCGCTTGCTCTGGCTCATCTCTGCTAAACTCTGGCTCCTTTTCAGCACTCAGCAGTCAAGTGACTCCCTTGTCCTTCTGCTCTGCGCTAACTGGCAAAGTCCCTGGCCAGAGAGAAGGAGGAACATCCTCAGTGGATCAGTTCACGTCCCGGATCAGGCCAAGAGGGAGCGGGATTGGGTGTCTCCGTCACAGTCTGGGTGGACAGTAAGAGGTCACCGAGGGTGCGGGGGAGCTGGGTGAGAAGCTAGCCCCACGAGGCTGGCTATCAAGGGCTCCTTCTCTCAGGGAGGCGATGGCAGGCCCTGTCCCCCTATTTGGACCTCACAGGTAATCATGCACAGGTGACAAGGCCTGAGGAGGCTTTGCTACTGTGGATGGTTACTTTGATCCCTTGCTGCTATTTAACTTTCTGCACATTCCTGTCTGGATTCTCCACGGCCAAAGGCCCGCTCTATACTCTCACATCCTGCACACAGGAAATGAGCAATAGACACTGGCTGTCTCCTTTAGAAAACGGGTTGGTTGAGCTCATGTTCAGCAGCAAGAGGCTTGTTCCCAGCCTCTGACCCCTCTGACCCCAGCCTGGGCCAGCCCTCAGCATCTCTCACCCCTCAAGGAACCCCACCTACTCCAGCCCCAGCCCCTTCCCTCTATTCTCCAGACAGAATCCACTGGATGTTCAATCAGCGGGCTGATCATGTCACCCCAATGAACACTCTCAGTTGCCATTGGGCTTGAAAGAAAGCTCCAACTCTTCCCAGCCACCCCAGAGTCCTCCACCATTTCAGTCCTGCTTCCTCTCCAGCCTCTCAGCTTCTAGACCATGCCACGGCCTCTAACTCTGCACTGCCGCCTCCCATGCTGGGAACCCTGGGGGAGATTCAAAGAAAGGAGAGTGAGCTATCTACTCCCTGGGCTGCAGTGAAAGGTAATATCCAGGGGCCGGGGGACTTGACCTCAACTTTGTCCCCGTAGCACCTCACCCACTCCCTTCTTTTTACAAGGCACACCACCAAAATCTCTAGGTTAACCACTCAAACACACACCCGTGGAATGAATGCATGAGTATATGAATGAATAAATGAACACCGTAGATGACTTCTTCAAGCCTCCTAAACAGTTGCCAAAACATCTAGATGGATCCAGCCTCCAGCTGGTCCCAGACGTGCTGGGGTCTGATCCGAAGTTCTTCCTGCATCCGTTTTCTGAGTGTGAGCAGCATGAGGCTGGGCCTCTGGGGGACAGGATGCCAGAAGCCCACTCTGAGGAAGAGGGGTGGAAGCCCCGCAAATGGTGATCTCCTTCCACTGGGGCCACCCCTGGCTGTGCTCACACCCCAATACCTGTCTCCAAGAATGCTTCAGCATCACAATTTCCTCTTGAACAAATAAAACTGAAACTTCCGCTTCCGGCTTCAGTAGAAGAGGCCCTGAATTGTACAGGGAGGAGCTCTCATTCAAACCAAGTTGCCAGGTGCAAAGATGAGAGAAACACATGCGAGTGGAGACTCAAGAGAGGGTGGACCGGGGTCTGTCGCTTCCCCCAAATCGCTCAGTGGAGAAAGCTCCTCTCCAAGACATGAGCCCTTACTAACTACAGTGACAGCCCCCTCTACAGCCCTGTCTGCTCTCTTCCTCGATGTAAAGTAAGCTCTTCAGGCAGTAAGACAGCAACCCATCTCTCCAAAGCTGAGGGCCAAAGACACATGTCTCAACAACTGGATGAACTCAAGAACTTAGCATGCCCAGAACTGAAGGGAATTCTGGGAAGAGACACACGTTCATGAGAAATAAAAGCTCTCACACTTGCTGAGACTTTCTCCGAAGTTCCACAGCGCAACGCCCTGGAATGTCAAGCAATGAAAAAAAGAAAAAAAAAAAAAAAAAAATCACACTGCTACCTAATATGTGCATGCTTCTGAACTATTTGCATTTAATCCTCTCAATGGTCCTGGCAGGTGGATCAAATGATTTCCTTTCTACAGCCTAGGAAACTGCAGTTCCCACAAGTTAAATGAGATACTCCCAAGCCCTCTGCAGGGACCCCTCAGGTGTCAGTGGACGTACAAGGGGATCTGACTAACTCCAGAGGGAATCACACAGAAGGAGTGTAGAGTGAGTGGGCCGCTGCGTCAGAGCCTTCCTTAACGGCTGACCTCAGTGGGTCCCACGCCTGCCCCTCCAGGACGGTCCTGAGTGCCCTCCCACAGCTCTTAGGTGCTCATGCCTCCCACGACGTCCAAGGAGTAAGGAGCTGACCGGGGCAGCAATCAGAGGGTCTGGAGGCAGCAGCACCCTCTTTAATATTTATTATCATCATTAACTAAACCCAACCACTAGGTAAAGAGAAATTAATACGTTTGATATAAATATAAAACAGTAAGCTGGGGCATAACGGAATTCATTTTTGGGCAAGTGGGAATTACCTTCATCGCTCTGTTGTGCGTCTCTCTCCAAAGGACGAGATGAAGGAGCAGGGGAAGAGGAAGGGTGTCCCTGGGGGGGTGGGGGCTGGGCTGGGGAGCGGGGGCACTGGCGGGAGCTGGAGAGAAAGGAAAGGGTGTGTGGCTGTGCCCTGCTCCCAGAAGCGATTTCAAAGTAAACTGTCCTGTGGAGTTTTGCATTTTCTGGGCTGAAATGAGCCCTCTGAAGTTATAACACTGTTTTCAAATTCCCAAGACTGCCTGGGAAGCTGCAGGCAGCTTCACTGGCTAAAGCGTCCTCAGACTTCTGCTCCCTGCCCTTCCCTACAGGTGGCCCAAGATACACCTCATCCTGTAACCCGTGGTTCAGGGTATCCTCATTTTCGGTGATGTGATGGAGAAGGGAGAGGAGGTGGTGGGGCTGAAGAAGGTCAGGGGTGGAGAAGGCAGAGGAGAGAGTGGGGGGCAGGGAGCAGAGAAAGAATCACGCAAGAAAGATGGAGGAAAGAGGGAAGAAGCCATTAGGACTAGGGTGGTGTTGGGAGGGGACAGAGAGAGAAACAGAGGCAGACAGAGAGACGGAGAGAGAGCAACAGAGACACAGAAATGGAGAGAGGCAGAAAGAGACAGAGAGATGGAGAAATAGAGACAGAGAGAGACCACTAAGGGCAGTGCCAGGGAGGGAAGGAGAGAAAGAAAAGCAGCAATGCAAAGTTAAGAAGAGGCAGGAGAAGAGATGATTCTAGTGGTGGGGAGGACCTGAACAGGGGGTCTCGGTGCAAGGATGGCATGGGGAACGGAGCCCTGCAGCACTGCTGTGGGTCATTTCCGTGGCTGGAGACTCAGGCCTTGTCTCAGCCTCTCCTGAGCACTCAGATTCTCAAGACATAAGGCGATTTTTTATTTTAAGGGTAATTTAACCAGCTGAGGGCATGACCAAGCAGACAGTTAAAGGCTCAGCCAAACCTGGTGAGCAGCGCAAGGGAACATGGCTTGGGCACAGAGGTTGCTGCTGCCCCAGAGATGATCTGGGCCTTCGTGGGCGGAGGAAACCTGGCCAGGGGAGCCTCAGGAGGAGCAGGCCCCTGAGCTAGGGCCTCAGCAAACCCCAGGAACCCCTCTCAGGCCCTCACACACATGATCACATTTGAGACTTGGAACTGCCCAAAAGGCAAGTGTGTTTGAAACTGGACAGCTTGTGAAGAAGGCTATCGGCTCTAGACTTGGTTCTCTTCTCCCTTCTCAGGGTTCATGCATGCCATGCTCACTCTGCTCCTGCCCTCCCCTCATAGCCAAGACCACTCTGCATGGTTAATGAACCAAATTCGCATTTTAATAAACACCCTGCCTAAACGCCTGGGGAGACCTGGGTCCTAGAACATGCTTGGATACAGAAACATGCCAAGATCATCACAGGGGTCTTGGTCACTTCTGAACAGCTCCCCCCATACACCTGAATCCAGAACCGAGCAGCAGCAGACTCCTAGTAACCATAGGGATGGGGACAGGTGGGAAGCCCTAGCTACCCCACGTGGAGAGCTGGCCACAAGAGCACCTGCCTGGACTCAGACAACCTGCCGTTTTTGTTGGTGTTCCTGTGTTGCACGATTTTCTGTTCAACTAAATAAGGTCACAGACATTAAACTGGGTCTTGGCTCCTGCTCTGCCCTGTGTTGTCCAAATGACCATGAGACTGGCTTCAAGTCTCTGGGCTTCAGTTTCTTCCCCACGAATCGGAGGGAGGAGGGGAAGCAATTTCTGCCACACCTGCCTCCCAGGTGTTTGCAAAACAAGGAAGTCACAAACAGTGAGCAGAAAGGGCTTTCCCAAGTGAAAAGGGCTCTGCAAACACAGGTGCACAGACTCCACGGAAGTGCGTGAGCCCTGGCAGACCGCACCCAAGATGGGGTTCTGGCCCAGCCTCTAGGCTAAGTCCTCTGCTTGAAAAGGAAGTCTCCAAGGTGAGGTGATGGTCCCCAGAGCCCCAGATTCTCCAGCTGACTTTCAGGGAAAGGGGCAGAGGGACCTAGCAGGGACTGTTAGGATGAGAGGTCCCCATGGGGTTCGGGTTCCATCCCCTTCCCTCCGGCAGCCTGAAGGTGTGGGCTGTGGAAAAGAAAGAAAGCCAGAGAAGAAAGGGAAGGAGAGGAAAATGAAGAGCAAAGAAAGCTTTAACAAGTACAATATTAACATTCCTGACCCAGCACCTGCGTGCACTCTCACCCCCGCCCCCCAGGCCTGGGTCATCTTCAGGAAGGAAGCCCTAGGGCTTTGGACCAAGCCCAGCTCCACCCACAGCCCCGCCCACCACTCCCCCAGGCTGGAGATTCCCAGTCTCCGCCCACCCCTGGGGGCGTGGTTAGAGCCAGGGACCGCCTCTCCGCAGGAGCAACCACCGGAGGCCACCACACCCCTCTGGCCGCCAGTGTTCCCGCAGCCTCCAACCCGGCAGTCTCTTCCAGGCTGACTGATGACCCCGTGTCAGGTCAGCTTCTGCCTCGAGTCACCTCTTTCGGGGGGAAAGAGCACAAAGTCTCCAGAAAACTTCACAAGTTTCACCTTGTTCTAAACGCACCTAGAAATTCGGGACAGACTGATCCATTGGCAAAAGAATTTCTGCTTTATGAAGGGCTCAGGCCAAGTGCACCGTGCCCTCTGGGTTATCTTTACACAGCTCTCTCTTCTTTGCGAATGTGTTGCACATCTAATTGTGACAGGAAAGGAGGGCTCCTTTGTGGGTGTAGCCAGGTTCTACAGCATCTGCTCTGTCTGGGATTGGGAGCCCGGAGTTATCCCCTGATGTTCTGAGGGCCCTTAAAATGAGCTGTCAGGAGCTCTGGAGGGTGTGAGGGGCAGTGAGGCAGGAAGGATGCTCAGACCTGGGCCAGGGATGACCAATACATTCACCCTCCAGACAGTTCCCCACTCCCTGTCGCTTCAGGGTCCTGCAGAAGGTGGAAATCAAGATGGGATACATATGTCCTGCTGGCTGCTGGCTGGGAAGGATTTCAAGGAGCAGCACTGATGGGAGACTTCCTTTCTGTGCCAAGAGTGAGGTGATGGCATAAGAAAGTGAGTGATGGAGTAGAGGGGAGCTCAGCTAAATACGCTGGGTGATATCAAGGTGATTAGACTGAGTTGTTGGGCCTCTGTTAGGATATTAAACAGGCAGCAGGGAGAAACAATTGATTCTAAAGAAGTGCTCATGGCCAGTACCCAGGAGGTCACAACCCGACAGAGAACACAGGTTTTCTCCATCCACTTGGCTACGCAGAGTCACAAGAGATGTCACCTACCATCTAGGGTGACAGAGGTCACAGCCTCTGGGGACAAAGAAAAAATGGCATGGTACCAGGGAGACCAGGGGCCTCTCAGGAACCAGGAGAATCTCCAAAGGACCAAAGCAGGCTGGGCGGTGGGGGCTGGGATGCATGGTTCTTTGGGAAGGAAAATGGTGGCTTAATGGTCAGGACATCTCCAGAAGGCTGGCCATGGAGGGATGACAACCTCCCAGATTGATTGCGCTTCCCACTAGCAAGGTCAAGAGGATTAATTTTGTACATGTTAATTTGATATAATGTGTGAGATGAATGCTTGTTCAGTTGGGTGTCCCTGTGTTGATAAAGCTGCGATGCTTTCATGCCAAGAAAAGCATGGCATTAGCTGATCGGTGGAGCAAGTAAGCATGGAATAAGGCAACGCCACCCTTCAGCAGAGCCAGAGTGGCTGGTGGTTGTGCAGGCCACAATGGGCTCCTGCTGATTCTCTACGAGGCTAATGACAGAGAGATCCGGGGGACACCTCCCCACTGCTGGAAAACCCAGCCCATCCTGAAGACCTGGTATCCAGGCCATGGCCTGTTCCTCTAGCTGTGGTGGAGAACATAAGGCTAGGAGCCTTCAGAAGCCAAACCGGGAGCACCCCCCTCCCCTCCACAGGCCATGGGGTCATGGAGGACACTTCTGGGGCTTGTCTCCTTAAGATTCTTATTGCCATGAAAGAGCTGTGTTCAGCCCTCTTGGTAGCCCCTCTGAACAACCTCCCTCCATGTCTTGGGACCCTCCTCATATGGATCACACAAAGAAGAGGCCAGGAAGCTGGGAGGCTTCTGGAGATTAGCAAGGGAAGCCAGCTCCCTTAGTCCTGAAACTACACTCAGCCCACTTCAACCCCACTGCAAAGAAAAACAAACATATCAAGGGCACACTCACATGCAAAGCAATTGCCTCAGACAAACCTTCAGATAACAGAGTAAATAATTCTCAGCTGACAACCAGCTGAATCACCCGTCTTTGGCTCCAGGCGCATATGGACCAGTGGGTGAATCAACAGTGGTCCCTGTACCACCAGCTCTCACGGAGCATCTGAACTCTCACTCCCTGTGCCCTGCAGGAGTGCTCAGTCCACTGTGGAGCTGACGGGGCAGAACCGTAATCCCCCTGGTGGTGGTGATGGGGGTTGGTCTAGGTTGATACCCCCGTCAGTTCGTCTTGGTATCAGGCAAAGCATGGCTTCTGGAGGTAAATCTCTGCAAAGGAGGAGAAAGATGTAAAACTTGCTATGGATCCCATATCCCCGTTTCTCTTTCTGAGCTCCATATATTTCCAAGATCCCTGTCCTCCTGCAGATGTAGGGTCTGAACCTCTTTCTTGTAGCCTTTTTTCTCTGTTATTCTACAAAAATCCACAAGGTAAATCTTAATCTGCAGTGGGTCTAGTAAATGACAAGAGTGACATTCTCTCACCTTGAGTGGGATTTCAGACACTGGGCAGGAGAGGTGCTGAGACGTTTCAAACTGTGCACACAAACAATCTGGCTAATGGCTGAGCAGAGTCATGCCTCACACACCCTTACACACCGTCAGCTCTGGTTCATAGGACTTCCTGAAGGAGGACCATGTATGTGGTCCCCTAAGAGGCAACTGTGATACAAAGCGAAACTCTTACCCATCTGCATGCTCAGTGATCTCAAAACTCAGGAAAACCACAGATGAGAATTGGGCAATAGGTTGGGGGAAAATCTGAGGCAGTTCTTATAAAGATCCTTTACAAAATGGGCTATACCTGTACATGTACAATTCAAATTTTCCCTGAGTCTCTTTGGCTGTTCTCCATAGCATCAAAACTGTTGTATCAGGGAGGTTACTTGATGACTTTTTAAAAAGAGTAATAAATATTTACATGGAAGAGGAGGCAATCAATCTACCTAGCCATCTATCCATTTTCCCATCTACCCATCCATCCATCCACCCAAAAACCCATCCTTTCATCCAACACGCATACAAAATTAAGTATATATGCTAGACACTTTAAGGTTAGGAATAAGAAGTTACCAAAATAAACACCTCAGAGCCACGGGCTTTACTTTCACATGGCCAAGATGGCCTTGGTTACATAGATCACAAGGGAATGCCCTTGTGATCACACACCCATACAGACTTTTTAGCTTGATATTCAAAGCCAGCATAACCTAGTTTCATTTTACCTTCTAAGTTTATCTTCCCCTGCTCACCTCCCTGAAACGCACATACTAACCTGTGCTCGCTATGCTGTTTTGGCCTTGCCTTGGCTGACACCATTTCTTCCACTTTGCATATGATGCTTCATCTTTTCACATCCTCAGCCCTGCCCTCCAAAACCCTGCTCATTTCACCTCCCCCAGGAAATCCCTTCTCACCTGTCTCGTTAATCTCAGAGATGAGACAATGGATAGAAAAGTCCTCTAAACTGTAGACACATTTCAGGAACGCTTATTGGCATTATTACTTGAACATCCCTACTGGCATCTCTCATAGTGTTTCCCAGGGCTAAGTAGGTGCAGTGGGCCTCTCCATATACATTACAGGAACCAGGCATTCCTTACCTCTGTGTCCTTCACACCGCCTGGCAGGTCAGCTGTCTGAGTAACTCCTGGTTGAATTCACAGAGTTTGGTAGGCACTGCTGAGTCTAAGAACCACACAGACCAAGTGTAACCTCAGGCAGAAGCTCCCAACAGCTCCCTCCACACTCAAATGCAAGCAGAGCAGCCCCGAGTGTCCTCCTGACTCTACACCACTTCATGTTCGAACCCTCGCGACCATTTCCCAGAACACTAAGCAGAGAGTCAAGGCCACAGGTGTTTCTCAGGAGTCCTGACAAGGTTCTTCGTTTTATGATAACAGGAAAAGTGGGAAAGAGGGTGCTCCCACTGACCCCAGAGAAGCCCAGCCTTTCCATCACTTCCCTGGGCACCAGCATGGTAGCCACCTGGACAGGGAGACCTTCCTGAGGCCAGTGACCTTGGCAGTGATTGGCCAGCTACAACCCAGCACTCAACAAGCACTCAGCCAGCACTGACTGAGTATACACTTAGCACTTGGCCAGCATCCAGACCGCACGAACTGAGCACACACCTGGGTCGGCTTATACAGTATAACGACCATTTGAATGGACAGGTTACAGCCAGGACGAGGGTGTCATCTCCCCAGTCAGCTTGAAAAAAATAAACTTATGTTTTATAATTTTGACCTAAATACCCATAGACTTCAACTTCATTTCTATTTATTAAAATAGCTTTCCCCTACCAATGTATAAATACTACCTGATGGCTGGTTGGCATCACATTACGTGTTTTCTTTAAATACTCTGTCTCACCTATTGGAAGGGCTGATGCTGAAGCTGAAACTCCAATACTTTGGCCACCTGATGTGAAGAACTGACTCATTTGAAAAGACCCTGATGCTGGGAAAGATTGAAGGCAGGAGAAGGGGATGACAGAGTATGAGATGGTTGGATGGCATCACTGACTCACTGGACATGAGTTTAAGCAAGCTTAGGGAGATGCTGAAGGACAGGGAAGCCTGGTGTGCTAAAGTTCAACGGGTCTCAAAGAGTCAGACACAACTTAAGAGACTGAACAACAACAACTCATTTACGCTGATGTTTATGTCATCTGACTTATGTGTTTCTTGTACTAAATTCAAGAACCCTCAACACTTCACCATCCTTCTGGGGGTCAGAGGGGGAGAGAAAAAATAAACTTAAAACAGCATTACATAGTGAGAGTGGCATTCTCACTAGTGGTCTGCATATTACTTGTCACGGTCATTTTGTGAAAGGTAATTTAGCAGTATGTATAAATATTGAAAATCTGTTACATTTCTTAAAACAGCTAGGAATCTATACTACAGAAATACACATGTACAAAAAAACAAAACAAAACAAAAAAACAAAAACTGCTCTGTGTTTAGGGTGTTTTCAGCAACAATTCTAATACCAAAAAACTGGATAAACAAACTAAGGTACACCCATACCATGAAATAGTATGCAGCAATTAACAAGAACAATAAGAGACAAATACTAGTGTCAGCTAAGATGCAGAGCAACTGGAACTCTTTGAAAAACTATGTATCAGGATCCACTGAAGCTATACCTACATACACTCTGGGCCACAGCAATTTTCCTCCTAGGTAACAACCCAGCAGACACGCATACATATCCCACCAAAAAACCAGGACCATAACATCCTTTGGCACATCATTCGTAACAGCAAAGAGACTGGAAACACCCCCAAATGTCCACCAACAGTGCAAGGATACCTGTACAGCAGAATGGTGCACGGCGGAGAAAACGCACAAACCACCACCCAAAACAACGGGACGAGCCTCACAGATGACACGATGCAGGAACGATACTGTTTGAATTCACTTAAACAAATTTCAAGAATCAGGCAAAATTGATTTGTGAAGTTCCATGGAGGGGGGCTGGTGACCGGGAGTGGGCACCAGGGACTCTCAGAGTGCTGGAAATGTTCTACTTCCGGGTTGGGACCCTGGTTACACGACCGTATTCACTTGGGGAAAACTCATCGGCCTCTACACTCGTTATTTATTTGCTATCTTTTTGTATATTATACTGAGTAAGATGCTAACCTCAAAAGAATGAGAGGATTCTATAAATTCTGACGTGGAACGATTTCTAAGACGTGTCGGTAAGTGTCAATGGAGGGAGCAAGTCTCAGAAACACAAACACGGATCCCTGTTTTGTGTGAGCTTGTGTGATGGGCACCCAGGAAAAGGATCCCCTCTGAGATGTGGGGCACATTCTCTGGGTTCCAGAGCGGATACATGGCTGTGGAGGCAGATGGCAGGCGGTGGGGGAGGAAGGGGGCCTCTCCTCTGCCTGGTCTGACATTTTCACGCGCACACACCCGTGAATGTATTGTGAAATGTTGAGATCGTGTAAAAGGAAACTTATTTTTAGTACATTTTCCTGTGTGTCAGGCTCTGTACTGGGCACTGTCTGCAAAGCATACACTAGGCAAAGCCCCTTTCTGCTCAAGGACGGCAGGTGTGGGGTGCGAGTGTGTGTCCTGTGTTGCGGGCTGGATCCAAAGCCACAAGGCCTTCAGGGACCAGACTGGTGGGACGTCCACAAGCCCAACAGCAGCTCTGGCCTCTGCTTCCTTCTACCTCAAGGTGTTCTCATGAGGACGTCACCTGTCATGATGAACTATGGTAAGCAAAGACACGGGGGAGCTTTGTGATGAAACCACTGACCTTGGTGGAAGGAGGAGGTGACAGCCACTTTTCCACCAACCTCAAAGGCTACTGGGCTCCCTGGGCATCTAGCTGTAGTAACACCCAAACTACCCATGGGGCCCGGCTCCTTCAACCACAGGTGGGAGCCAGTGGAACTTCTTTCAGATCACAGCTGCCACCAGGTCAGCCCCATCCTCTCATGGGGCCGAGTCCCCGATGCTCCTCCATGCAGCTCTGGGATCACCCCAAGGACTCTCTTGAGCCCTTGAGATGAACGTTGCAGGGACAGGGGGTCTGTGTGACTAGTGGGGGAGCGCTGGGGAAGAGGTCTGCGGTGTAACCTCAGGGTGGAATGAGACAGCCTGCTTTATTCCACTCCTCCTTCTTCTGTCCTATTCCTTCTTAGGGCCAACAAAAGGCTCTAGAGCCTGGATTTTTGAGTCCAACACAAAGTGAAGTCGCTCAGTCGTGTCCGACTCTTTGCGACCCCATGGACTATAGTGTCCCAGGCTCCTCCATCCGTGGGATTTTCTAGGCAAGACTGCTGGAGTGGGTTGCCATTTCCTTCTCCAGGAGATTTTCCAGACCCAGGGATTGAAGCCAGGTCTCCCACATTGTAGGCAGATGCTTTACCATCTGAACCACGAGGGAAGTTCTGAGCCACCAGGGAAGTCTAACACAGGTGCTCCAGAAATACCTAGGCTCTGAGGTGGCAAGAAAGTCCTTACAGCAAACCAGAAAATGCGTCCCCTGGCTGCCACTGGCTTTGCGGGCTGTTCCCTGCCATTCCCTAAGGGCAGCCCCAGACACGGTGCTCCTAAGACTCTGAACACCCACCGTTCTGCAATGGGGCCTGAGTGGGGACCCGCAGGCATTTCCTGAGACGGTTCAGCGGACGCAGTGCTTGGCCTGGGGACAGGGCTGGGTGGTGCTCCCTCTCCAGGGTCTCCTGGGTAAACGCCACTCCTCGGGCAGCCCCGAGACCTTTGTGACCTCAGCACCTCCCGGCTCCCACGGTGCCTCCTGTGTACCCAGGGAAGGTCCCTCTGCACCTCTGTTCACGTGACAGGAATAGCTCACCTCCGGATGCCCAGCTGATGTCCCATTTTGGGTGGGGTTTTGCTGCCCTCTCCACCCTCAGCCGGTCCTTCTGACCCCTGTGTGCTCACAGTTCTCCAGGGATCTTGCCGCCATTCGCATCCACAGTGGACTAGGCCCGGGCAGGCAAGGACATGGCCTCCGCAGCCCCCGCACCGGGCCTGGCCCAGGCTGGATGCTTGGTAAATCTCCCTGAATTGAATCAAACTTTCAAATGAAAAGATGTCACAAATATGGAAAGCAGACTTCCTCTTGGTCTTTTGTGTTTGTTTGGTGTTGTTTCCTTGAGACACTTCAGTGCCAAGCAGCGTTTCCACAAAGAATTAAAAACCCAGAACCAGTGGTCAAGTGCCAGGAGCATTCCATCCACCTGCCGTTGTGCCCCACGGGACGCGCACACCCATGGGGGCTCTGCATCCCTGGGGACTTCCGGTGCAGGCTCTCTGCCCAGCTAGCTAGCAACCCGGGAGGCAAAGGGACATCACAGATGTCCCCATTTAACAGATGGGGAGATGGAGGCTCAGAGACAGAGATGAGGGGATGGAGACAGCCCTCATGATCCGAAGACTCAGAACGAGGAAGAGCAGTCAGAAGCCAGGCTTTCCTATTGCATCTCTCTGTTCTCCTGAAGACACAAGGAAAGATGCTGCTAAGGGATCTCCCTGGCAGTCCAGGGGTTAAGACTCCAGGTTCCACTGCAGGGGATGTGGGTTCGATCCCTGGTTGGGGAACTAAGATCCCACATGCCGTGTGGTGCAGCCAAAAAATAGAAAAGAAAAGGAAAAAAAAGAAACTGCTTAAATGTGAGGACACAGAGGGACGGGTCCCTTTTTCTTGAACAGTGTGGCATGCAACCCTTGGTAAATGGGGTGATATCACTGACCTTGTGTGGGGAGGGGGGGATATCCTGAAAATTAAATAACACAAATTATGCGCAGTAAGGAAAGGAGCAAATGTCACCCAGTGGGGGGTGCCCAGAGCCCTCTGCTGGTCCCAACTGTGGGATCTGGTGTTTTTCCTCTTCTCCTTGGTCAAAAGGGAAAGTAGTTTTTTTGTTTGTCTGGTTTGGTTTTTTTGATGTGAAAATACAAATGGAAAGGCTGATTTTTGAGACAAGCAAACCCTGGAAGTTTCTGCACGATGTCTGTGACTAGGCTGTGGCATATAGGACAACATGGTCTGGTAAGAGGTGGGGTGAGCCCCTGAGGACCGAGGCAGCATCTCCCAACACTGGAGCCTTAAACGCCTGTGTCTCCATTTCTCAAGGGTGCCTGACGCTGCCCTGCAGTGCCCCCAACTCCTGCTGCACAAGCCCCCTGGCATGGATCCCTCACCCAGTCCTGGGTCCTTGTCTCAGAGTGGTCCTTTATGCCTCTCTGAGAGGAAGTCTGAACAGTCCGTAGCCAGCACGGTGAACACGGAATGTCACATGAGCAAAGACACTTGTCAAATGCCTTTCCCTTACAAGCACCCTCATCATGACCTGTGTTAATGAAGTTAATTGAATTTAAGATCAATAATGGTTAATTATTGCAATTTGACATTCAGAGATAAATGGCTTTAAGACAGAGGGTGCATACGTGTGTGAGAGAGAAAGAAAGAGAGAGAGAGGGTGTGTGTGTATGTGTGTGTGAATCCTCTCCATGGAAGGTGAACACATTACAAGCCTAAGAGGGATCCCAGAAGCCTTCCATTGATCCTGGTACAATCTGATCGACTTCATCCTCTGATGAATGTGAGCTTTTCAGAGCTACAAGTATATGTTCTACAAGACTACTCTAACCCTTGTCACTGGCCCAATCTATATGTGCTGTACACCAGAAATCTATTGAGATAGATTAAAGAACTGCTGTAGAAACAAGAGCAGCTTCAATAAAGGTGAAGGTTTATTATATTGACTATTAATGTAACTTAACTGTATGCCGTTATGAATGCTTATGGATCAAGGCAGTTTAATTTGGGGCAGTTAGATATGATTATAATTGAACACCATTTTTTTTCTTTTTTTCTAACATCACCAAAGATGAACTCAATTCAACACGGAAGGAAAAAAAAAAGCCCAGCTCAGAAAGTAGGTTACAACTAGCTTTGCAGAGGACGGCCTCCCGGGAGTGGGGCTACAGGGCAAAGGTGGGGACAAGGGCAGGTCTAGGCCTCTATCCTGCTGACAGTGACCACTGTCCTCTCATGCTGGGTCCCCCACCTCTCTGGGAGCTGACCCCCTAGCCGTCTGCTGCTGTTCCCCAAGCCCAGGTCAGGGCTGGGAAGTGGCAGCTCCAGTTTCTGCCAAGTTAGTGAAAAGTTGACTCATCAAGAGGGCTTCCTTGATAGAAAGACATTCCCCAAACCAAGTAATGATGCTCCTCCAAGCACACAGAGCAGGAGAAATGACCTCTTACAAGATGCATAATGACAAAGTAAGTGCTGCCACGGAAGGAAGTCCTCCTGATGGCAGAGCACTGACAATAAAACGCGGCTGAGGAGTTCTGTCAAAATGTAAGATTATGCAAAAACACCGTTGAGAACACTGCTAATCATCTGCTTGTGTCAATTACTTGAAGGGTCTCTGACAGCATATTTACATTAAACACATTTCAGGAGCAAAATCCTTAATGCTATATCAGAATAGTTTTCATTACCATTAGCAAATCCTTAAAAGTCTTTTTCCCCCTCGGCTACAATAGGAGTGATGGGTGGGGGCCTGTGTGTGGGTGGAATGGATGGTGGAGGGATTTCAGCTCATCCAGCTGAAAGGAAGCGGGTGACGCCCAAGGTGGATGTGAGGGGCTGTGATCCCACCTTCCGTGAAGGGAGGAGGACATGGCCCTCTTCAGTCCCTAGCGCCTCCAAGCCAAGGGAAAAGTGGCACCGCATCTAATGTCATCTTATCTGATGAAGCAGACAATAGGTGCAGAGGGGCAACTGTTGGGATGAGAACCTGGATGGCAGCCCCCAGGACGGGGCACCGTTCAGACATTGCATCCAGATCACACGGATACGGCCACAATTAGGGCAACGCGGAAATAACCAGAATGACAACATGGGGCCTGAGAGGCCCAGCAGAGCCAGCTGGTCCAGAGCGAAGGTTCTAGTCCCATGCTGGGCATCGAGTAGGGTCAGCCCAGTGGAGGGCACAGCAAGGCCCACCCCGGGGAGCTCCTGTGGAGGCTAGAAGGAATCCAAGGTGCCGGTAAAGGTACTTCTAAATGCTCCCGGCAAATTACACAGCCTGGGTTTTATCTGACATGACAATCTATGATGATGGTGACGACGGCCACTAAGTTGTTACCATTTTTTAATTTATTTTTCTTTTATTTATTACCATGAGGTAGGTTTGGTGCTTCCCTCATTTCCCAGATGAGAAGACTGTGTCCCCATGAGATGCAGAGCTGACCAAGGAGTACCAAGATTTGAACTCAAGTCTCCTGGGCCCCTTCTACACGCAGCACCAAGAACATCTTATTAACAGTTAGGGTGACTATGAGCTGGCCTGCAGGGATCCCTGCTCTGCAAGCACGAGAGAACAGTTCTAACATGCACAAAAGCAGGCGAGGGGTCCATTCAATAATTTGAAAAGCCCTGAAACCACCTTCATCTCAAGAAGTGTGTCTGTCGCATTCAGAAGATGGAGCTGCAAGGGTGGGTCATGCAGGATGGCCGCTCCCTGGGCATCTCAAGGTTCTGGGAGGCAAACTTATAAACTCTGCCACACAGGGCTGACCAGGCAGTCCCTGAGCTGCTACTCATGCTCACCAAAGG
Source organism: Bubalus bubalis (assembly GCF_019923935.1). NCBI lineage: Eukaryota > Metazoa > Chordata > Mammalia > Artiodactyla > Bovidae > Bubalus > Bubalus bubalis. The sequence continues at coordinate 41,509,161 of NC_059174.1, forward strand.
GCCTCGGGGCCAGGGGCTGACCTCTTTGTGACCCGTGCTCTGGGAAGTACGCTAGTGTGAAGCAGACACAAGACTCCACCCCACATCCAACCCGCTTGATAGGAAATATGCAGGACATACACAGACAATCAAAGAACTCACACCTACTTACAGTCAGGCCAGGGGATCCAATATTAGTGGTTATTTAAGAAATTGGTATTACATTATGTTTAAGACAAATGAGTTCCTTTTTAGAGATTCTACACTCTGAATGTTTTAAGTAAAAGCTGTCTTCTCCCCATTCTCAAACATACAGACAGTTCCCTGACCTTTAGAAGGATGTATTTGCTTATAGAAAAAATAATGCAAAGAGCTGCCACACCCATCCTCAAAATGCACTTCCAGACTCTAGGAGAGATTTGGATTGAGGGGACCACAGGCCAAAACAGAAGCGTCCAGAAGCGAAGGTTCTAAAAAAAGCCAAATGTGAGGGCGGATTCTGAGTGCCCCGTTGCTTGTTTGATGGAATAAGATGTGATGGATGAGTAACGTGACTTGGGTTCATTTTCATTTCTTTATATAGATCACACATACATACATATGTAAACATATACACACATACAAATGCATATACATAAACACATATGCACACAGCCATCTATATACGCACAAATGGACATTTGCATGAATCTGATTGCCCTACAAAGTTATCCTTTAAATAAATTTGAACAAACAACTCCAAACAAACTGACACCAAATGAATACACCAGGCAAGAGAACGTCATCCTTGAGGGTGGGGTCTGCTATTTAAACATCTGAATCCTGGCAAACAAGCATCCTGTCCAGAGTATCACCCCCAAAACTCTCTGGGAACAGATCAATGACCCCTGGGCCATTGACCGCACACCCTGAAACTGGTAAATGGGCTCCTCTCCACAGTACCCCCACAAGGCCCGGCCTGCACTCTCTCCCAAGAGGACGGAACAGGCCTGGCTGGACAGCGGCACTTGGTCCACGGGGAAGCCAGCAGCCTCCCACCCCAGCCCCAGTCACTCATGGGCGGGGGGGATTCTGTTCAAAACCCCACGTTCCAGCTGACCCATCACTGCAGGGTCACTGAGTGGACCAAATCAGATCAGAGTGACATCTGTCCTTCAGATGCTGGAGCAGATGCTCACTCCATCCCTGCCTGCATACCTTCCTCCCAGCCAAGCACTTTGTGCCCAGAAAGGTCCCAAGGTTTCCCAGGCCAGATTTCTCAAACCCTGCAGCCCTCAGCTGAATGTGGACACTCACAGGGATGAGTGGGGGCCTCTGTTACACCCGTGATCACTGCCAGCAGAAGTGAACAGGTTTCAGGGGGCCTTCCTTGTGGTCCAGCGGTTAGGACTCGGTGCTCCCACTACAGGGGGCATGGGTTTGCTCTCTGGCTGGGGAACCAAGTTACCACATGCCACAATGCAACCAGAAATAAATACATAAATAAACATGGACTGGCATGCAATCTATTTATTCGGGAAAAAAGTGAATGGGTTTCAGAATGATGGAGCTCTCGTGAACATCTAGGTAGGGACCTTCACACTGATAACCAGGTACCAGCAAGGCCTCGCCAGGGCCAGATGCTCCCCTGGCCCCTCCACACCCTCCCCTACAGACTCCCCTAAAGAAGCTCGTGGAGCTGTGAATGGTAAGACCCACTCACCTGTCACAGACGGAAACTCTTGAGAAACTTGCTCAGGGGGACAGAACTACTCATGCAGGGCCAGGATCTGAGCCCAGCTGGTCTGGATGCCACTTCTGTGCCCAGAACTCTCACTCTCCACCTTTCTGGCTAAGCTCAGCCCCTATGCGCATCTTCAGCTGTTTATGGAAAGCAGGCCCCTTCCCCGAACTATCAAACTGGGACCACAACCAAAAAAATTAATCTCAAGTTTTTAAAATATCAAAACCTTAAAACGTATAATTAAATTAATCATCATAAATTCCTTTTTAGCACTGAGAGTTGGATTTATAATATCATTTTGAAACCTCTCTGTGAGATTTAAATATTTTATAGCATATGTGAGTTAGAAGGGAGCGTGTCTAAGGGCTTAAATATCGCTGGAGAGCAGCAGAGTTTGACAAAAACTGTAGCACAACTGTTTCTAAGGTAGTTTGTAAAAATTATTTATTTCCATACCAGTTAATTATGATGGGAGTCTTTGTTGAATGCACAAGCATTAAAAAAGTGCTGATATTTTATGCATCTTTAACTGGAGCGTGATTCCCTGCAGCGCACTGGTAACTCCTTGACATTTAGCATTCACTCACAGCAACTGTAATAAGGGGTTTGATTGCTTCCTTTGCAGATGCAGTAATTTAATAACTGTGATCAGTTGCATAAATTTCCTATACAACCATCTTAAGTTAGCCACATTAAAATTAAGCAAAATTGTAATCTGTTGACAGATTATTGCTACTGAACAATTCTCCTAAAAGCATTTCAGATTAGCAAGTGCCACGAGCATTTGTGTTTTATATGCTTGTAAAAAATACGGCAGCTTCCCCCGTCTCCACCCCAACCTCCAGTCAACCCCCCACGCACGTACACAGACACCACAAATCTGACTAGAAGATAGTTTCATGAAATTCTCTGCTTTCTGCTAAATCACCTGCACTGTTGATTTCGTTATGTGAAATGTTTTGCGTTGGTGAATTCTGCTCTCTGGAAGGGGGTTAAAAAAAAAAAAAAAGGTGGCGTTGTCAGTTTCTTCTTCCTTTCTTCCCAGTAATTTCCTTTATGCAACTCTGCATCCATTGCCTTTGAAGGAAACCTCCTAGCATGGAGCTCTTATGAATAAAATGACTGCATTCCTCAGAGCAAAGGAAAAGTGCTAATTTCATACCTTACTTACAGAAAGGTAAAGGATGCCCAGCTTCCTCAGAGGGAGGCATCCTGACTTAAGGAGACAACACAGAGCCTCTTGCCCAGTTCCCAAAGAACTCCTCACGGAGTGTGTAAGTGAAAAGACGAGAGGGTTCCATGGGCAAGCTTTTCCGACAGCACGGCGCTAAAGAAAAGAAACAGCGCCCTGGCCCGCTCTGTTTAGAAGCAAAGTGGGACCCCATCTCCTGCTTTGTGCCCTGTGAGTTGACTTTTTAGAGCAATGTTTAGCCAAGCAGGCAAGTCAGGAATAACTGTTTCTGATACTTCCCAGCAAATATCTTTAACCATCTGTTTACACTTGCCAAATATGCTTCCAAGTTTCCAATTTTATCAGTATATAAAAAGAATATCTGTTTTTAAAAAAAAATTGTAAATATCTTGTGATGCATCTTTACATAATTCAAGAGAAATTAAAAAAAATTTTTTTTCATTTGAAAGCCAGCATAAGCACAGATTTGTTTAAATTTTCATTTACATGGAGGTCTGGGGTGGAAGCCACCAAAGCGAGTCAGAGCTTTTTTGTAGGGCAGGGTCAAATGTCAAAGGTGACTGCCTGCCTCTCAGAGGAGCAGTGTGCCCTCCCCCCCTCAGCAAATGACTGCAGACATGGCGGCCTGGCTTCCAGGAAGGCCCTGCATATGCAGCCTGTCACTCCCGATGGAGTTGCGAGGTGTCTCCCAGACAGGTGATGTGCCGGGGCCTGGCTGCAAGCTTCCCGTGGAGCAGAGACCACTGCTGAGCTTGACAAATTGGATGGGACTTCACTACCAAATTTCCTGCCAAGAGGCCTCACAGTCAAATGTCTGTCTTCTTCTCATCACCAAGGAATGATGCTACGACTCTGACATAGTGTCTCCGCTACTTAAAGACAGAGTTAATGCAGAATGATCGAGAAACGTGAGGCCTACGAAACTTCCAAGAGCCAAGCAAAAGCGACTCCTTGATCCTAAGAGAGTTCATGTGTGCACACATGTATGTGTGTACCTACAATACAAAAAGCCCCAATTCTCACTAGAAAATAGAGAACCTAGGTTTCTGCCGCTGCCACCATTACCGGCACTGCTTTGTAATACATTGGAGATACCCTGGGCTAGGTTTGTTTGCTTCTAATTATAACTAATTATGCTTCTAAATATGTTCTTTAGGGTTACCACATGTATAAAAATGGAGGTAGGAAAGAAAGAAAATGCATCGGGATTATTAAAAGAAAAACATACTAATTAGTTAACTAGTATACTCATTTCAATGTTTAATAATATTTTTTAACATTCCAGCATACGCTGCAGAATAAAAAATTACCCACAGCACCACCTGTGCATCCCCTGGGACAGGAGGATTTAGAGTTCTCTCCCGCAGTTTCCGGAGCCCTCATTTCTAAATATTTCTTTGAATATTTCTTTGTATTTCACCCTATCCCACCCCTGCAAATTAAAAACAAAAAGATAGTAAATTTCATTTCCCACCAAAGCCTTTTAAATAACATCTCTACAAAGCCCAACTTAATTACATAACTCAAGTGCTCAAAGGGAAAAAAAACAAAACAAAACAGCATTTATTTCCATAATCTTGGAAGCCGTCTCTGCCCACTTTGATAATGTGTAAATGTAGTGACCGTGTCAACAGCCCCGTGTCCGCCTTGCTCCCTCAGCCTGGGGAGGGACCACTCTCATTATTTTTTTCCCCATCTGTTTGGGCTTCCGCTCACCCTGTGTTCTGGGAAAGTTCTGGGCTTTGTGTGAGCTGTGATGGGCCCAGTTGCATATGTCTGGGAAGACAGGAGAAGATGGAGTGATGCAGAGGATATAGACCAAGGAGCCGGCCCACCCTCCCACTTATAAACAGAGCACCTCTCCACTTGAGCAGAATGCAGAGGCAAGGGTGTTGCCCCCTCAGGATCCCACAATTAAAACCAGATCATGGCCAAAGCCAAGGGCGCTCCACCAGCCCCTTGGGCTTGCCTCCTTCCAACTCCACTTCTGACTGCGGGTCAGTCGTACACAAACAAAGCCTTAACAGAAATGTTACCGAGGAAATAATAGCCATTTCCAATGATAATACACAATTTTAGCACTGACGCTTGGCTGATTTAGGTGTTCGGCCAACGTGTCAAGCAGCCTGCCTTCCTTAGGCGGGCCTTTAATGGGTAACTGGCAGGCTCTGGCAGCCTTATTTCTGTTTTAGATTTGGTTTGTCATTGGGTATCCATTACCTGCCATTCATCTTTGATCTCTTTGGACAGGCCTGATCAAAAGATGTCATTTGACCTACTCCACTTGGCAGAAACTTGTATGACTCTCATAAAGGGGCCACCCCAGCTATAAATAAAATGACATTATTATTTTTCTGTCCTACCATGTAGAAGAGACAATTATGATAATGCAGTGTCTGTCATCGGGAGCCCAGCAAATTGCTAGCTCTCACGCAACTGTTTAGCTTTCTTATTTGTTTTTTGTCTGTTTTCCTCCATTTCAAGTTGAAAATAAAGCAGAACTGAAATCCCTAATGCTCTGCCTCCCACTCCGATGGTCTCGAGGCTTCTTCCCATGGTGCTGACACGCAGGGGTGGATAGTAGCTTGTTTGTCAATGGTGGGTGGTGGTTACGGCTGTCTGTGCTGGCAAGTCAAGTCAACTATGGGACCAGGTTTGTCCTTCATCCCGTGATTTGAAAACAAGCTAATCCCTGAAATTAGAACTGAGAGATATTACCGCAGGTAGATAAAAATCATGGCCAGCGTTTATTGTGTCCTTAATCAAGTCATAATATTAATAAGAAAAAAATGCAGCCGAACTTTCATCCGATCCACAAAACAGAAGACAGCTCAGAAGTCATTGCTGGGGAGCCCACAGCTTGGGGGACACAATTGGTCCAGCTGTTTGTTTCCTTCTCTGGTTGGACTAACAAAAATATGGGCTCCATCCCTGTGAGACTGGCTCTTGATCCTTCCTGGAATGGAAGTGTGGGGGGCTTTCAGGGTCTGCTTCTTTCCCTGGGCGGTTGAGAGCTCTGTGGGTATCCAGGGGAACCGTAAAGGGATAACTAACCCAGTAGCCATTCTCTGTTGGCCACATGCGCATGAGGACCGGAGGCAGCAATCCTCTACTCGCCCTGTGCCAGGAATCTGCCCCACTCAGTCATCTCCACTCACTCAGTGCTCTTGCTCGGGAAGGGAGAGCAACAGGGACACAGCATCAGAGACCCCTGCAGAAATTCTGGCTGTGGCTACTCAGAATCATGTCATTCTAGAATGAAGGAAGTAGCAGGAACTCACAGATAGGGAGCAGGTCCAACACCTTATTTAATAAAGGTGGAAACAAGTCCCAAAGAAGGGGGAGAACTGCCTGAAGACAGCCCAGGGAGTTCATTGCAGAGCTGAGACTAGAATCCAAACCTCTGACCTCTGCAGGAGGGGCCCACTCACCATGCCCAGCATCCTGCCCTCTTCTCTGAGGCTGGCCACAGAGCTCCCCTTCTGCGAGCTGATGACCATGATGCTGTTAATCTGTGGGGCCTGCTGTCTTCCCAGTTGCCTCTGGAATACAGGCTTTTTGCTCAGCATGAAGATGCAGTGTCCCTGGTCATTCCAGCAGACAGCATGTCAGTGCCTCGGGCTCAGGACTTGGCCATCCTAAGGCCTGTCGGAGCATCACCCATGCTGGTGACAGAATACGGGCTGACCCCTGGAAAGGAAGTGGGTGGGTAGGCGATGAAAGAACAGAAGGATGAAAGGGAGAGAGAGCACAGACTCTGAATGCCTTGTCTGCAAAGAGGAATGTGGCTCCAGCTGGGCTTAGATCAGTTGGACTGTATCTTTTCTGCAATGATGTGGACAGAATACTTTCTAAGGACAGGACGCCAAGGCAGGGCAACTCCACCCCGTGATGGAGCAGGGATCCCTGAATGGAGACTCACTTTGAGGAACATCATGTGAGTGATTTCCTGGCTTTGGGAACCATCAAGTCAATGAGAACGAACATCCTGGATCAACAAAAGAATCAAAGAAAGTTCCAGAAATAGTTCCCAGACCACAAAGTCTAGGCAGGAAATGACAAAAGTGTAGAAAGCATAGCATTCTCCTAGTCATCCCAGTGTAGATGGTCTTGCAGAGCACTAGACGAGGTGGCACAAAGAGGAAAGATTGCTGGCATCAAGACTGCTGTTGGCATATCATTCCCGAAGACTCAGCTTGGGCACCCTCTTTTAAGGAAGCCATTCCCAGTTTTCTCTCACCTCCAGGGATGAGTGAGGCATATCTCTTCTGTGTTCCCATCCTGCTTATATCCATCTCCAACACGGTACCCACACTCAGAGTTATCTGCTTCTGTCTGCAATGCCCTCCGCACCCTGACCTCCTCGAGCACGTCCTATCCGGATACCCTTGCATCTGCCAGCACTGGTCCGAGCAGGTGCTCAACATACTTCCAATTGTTCCAACAATTCACAAAACACATGTTCCAGTAATCTGGTGCCCTCAGAGGAATCTATGATTACAGGCAAGTGCACACAAGTGCATTTTCCTTTTTTGGGCTTGAGCAATGTCTCCCCCATCCCTGAACCCTAAGTCCCATTCATCACACTGTCACATCATAGCTTGCCAAGCCTCTACCTTAGTGCCCCGAACTTCCGTCCGTCCCCCACCCTGGTCCCAGAAAATAAGCCTCTCTTCCTTACAAGCTGCTTCTCAGATTCCAGTGGATGGAAAAGTGAAGACTAAGAGTTGAGTGAGCCAAAGCAGAGAGTATGGGGGCACCAGGAGAAGAAAATCACAGTTTTTTCCCATCATCTCCCCAAGCAGGTGAGCACTAAGGGATATGGAGCTACTCCACAAGCACTTTCTTTTCCTTTTTGTATAATGGTGACCCCAGGCACTGGCATTCATGGTGATCTACAAATATCTGCTACAGTGATGGATGGATGGGGCCCGGGGGCCCAGTGCTCAGGGCCGGAAGGAGAATGAACACAGAGAAAAGGTTGGGTGAGATGGTGGCGCTCTCTGGTGCATACAGCATGATGCTAAGGACCCTGCAATCTCACAGGTCCTTCTGTGAGATTCTTCCATTCTGTCCTGAGCATCAGGAGGACTTGGGAAAGTTACAAAAGCTCCTGAGTCTTCACCTGTAAGTTGAGAATAAAAGCATCCTCTTCTGAGAGTTATTAATGCATTACACACATTAAGCACATAACAGTGCCTGTCACGTGTCAAACATTCAATAAAGAACAGGGTTGTTTTTTCTTTTTTTGGTTACAGAAATTATGCTATGAGCAGAGATGACCAGGGAAGACAAGAAAGGGCAGGCAGGATCTGCATGATGACAGGAGGACCAGTCCCTCCACTGGGCCCAGCCCTTGTACCTGGGAGTCATTAAATATCTAGGAAACCCTTGCCTGGGTAACAAGTTCAGCTTATTGAGCCCAGGGAGGAGGGTGGTCGCCTTGGCAGCATGGAAACTAAAAACCTTTCTCCAACCAAAAACCTCTCTCCATCTCAGGCTAAGAATTCCACCAGCCTCAAGCCAGGTGGACTCTGAGTTAAGCACCGCCTTGTTTGGGCTACCCTCACACATGTGGAAAAGGCTGAGGTGGGAATATGGGGGAAGGATGGAAGATAGGGAGGGTATGTATTAATCCACCCAACAATCTGGCTGTGGATATATTAATCAGTCTCTCTCCTCTCCCTTTACCCACCCTACCTCTTAACCCTGAGGACAGATCAGGAGCATTTATGTCTGGGGAGGTGGGAAAGAGTGGAAGGAAAAAACAGAGACCACACATGGGCTCCAAAGCTGGCCTGTACCCTGGCCTGCCCTTCTCATGCAGGATCGTCTTCAAGGTGGGAAGCAAGAGAAAGAGACAAGTCTTTGGCCTCTGACTGTACAGATTTGTTCCTTGTAGGAAGAGAGGCCATGGACCTACAGGACCTCCTACAGCATCGGGGATGAGGTGAGGAGGAGATGAGGGGCTGTGACAGGAGCATGTATCTCTACCCGACTTATCGGCTCCACACCAAGGTGCAGGGTCCTTGGGCCAAGCAGGGGAATGGGAAGATGCAAAGCTGTTGCAGGTCCATGCAGAGCCAAGAGGTGGGATGGGAGGTGGCAAGCGTGGCCATCCTCTGCATCCTGGCCTCCCCATCTCATGGCCTTTAAGCCTCAGTTTCCTCATCTGTAAAAGGGGATGGCCACGCCAGCTATTCCCAGGGTTGCTATGAGAGGGGCAGCAGAGGAGACAAGTGTTTTGCATGTTGCTATGTGCTGTGCACACCGCTGCTTTTAGAGAGGCCCGTCCTTCCCTCCCATGGCTGGAAACTATGAATCGGCAGACTCTGGTCAGAGAAACAGCACAGAGCCACAAAAGGAAGCTCTAAAGCTGTGCTGTCCATGTGACTAAGTTTAAATAAATTAAAAATTCAGGTTCTCAGCTGCACTTGTCACATTTAAATGCTCAACAGTCACACAGAGTGGACACTTCTGCGCAGGACACCTCCATCCAGGCAGATGGCTCTCTGTCTGGGCATGTTGTGGGGTCCTCTCCTATTGCTTCCTTGAATGCTCTGACTCTCTGAGGTACCCCCGCTTCCCCCTTCCTACTGTCCTTGGAAAAGGCACTTGCCTCTAGGAAAAGTCCTTAACCCTTTATGGGTTGAGTACCCTTTGGAGAAGCCAACAGACATCAACATTCACTGAAACCCAGACTACCTCGCCACATGGGGTGAACCCCACCAGGGGTACAAGAACATATCAGGTGGTTCACCTTGAAGCCCACAGTAAGATCCCTTGTCCTTTCTTTTTCCTTCTGATCGCTTCAGGGAGAAAGTATCAGGGAGGTACTATTGGTCTTTATCACCTCCCCAACACTGGTGAATCTTCCCTTTTTACAAAGAGAGCTAAGGCATTTGACTTGGGACATAGGCAGGCAAGAGAATCCAGCTAGAATTTAATGACATTGTTTGATTTCACTGCATTTATTTTTATGGTTATTTTCTCTTTATGGCAAGTGATTCTGGGTCTTCATTTATGGGAGTAACACACTACACTTTCCTTTTAAAAATAAATTTATTTGAGTTAAAGCGTGTGTAAATAAGAATATTTAGGCAGCACATGTGGTATATGCCGGTATGTCAAACAGCATGCCAGGTTTGGGGAACAGGCTGCTCCACCTGTTCAGGAGCAAATAACAGACACAGAAGGTTCTGGAAGGGGCTCTGAACGAGGAGCTCTTGTCACATCCCTAGACCAGCCCATGGTGAGAGACCTGGCCCCCCAGATAATAAGCATATTTGCTATTTAAAATTTCCAAGTTTCCAGATTTGTAAGGAAATTTGGCAGGCTCCCATTGAAAAGATGTGAATTTCCACTTTGGGGCAGTTGCAGATATCAAACCTCAATATTAATAAATATGCTAATAAAAATGTAAATTTTGCAAGAAGCCATTATCAATTAAAGACAGGATGCTTCATATCCGATTTATGGTTCTTGTGCGTGGCCACTGATCGCAGCCTGGTCACTGAGTCTGCAGGGCTAGAAGGACATGCCAGGGTCTGAGATACAAGCATGTCATCTCTGGATCCAGGACACACAGCAAGAATACTGGCAGTGACATTCCTGGCATCACATGCTGCTTGCACACCAGGCTGTGGAAAGCTTCCTGTCCCCACACATCTGCCAGTGACACGCATCCATCTCTCCCAGACACCCAGGATACCGGCAGTGACATGGGAGTCTGCCTGACTTGGGCGGATGGGCTGAGGGTCAGATGAATGTTCAGATGCATGGCCACGGGCATCCGGACACAAGGAAGATCCTGGGGGGCTGAAGGGACCCCTGCCCCTTGCCTGAATAGGCCCCCTACCCAAGCAGAGCACTTGTACACCGGGCACTATCAGAAACGAGCCCTGTGGGAAGGGGATCAAGCTCGGAGTCCAGACATCTGGTCCTGGCCCGACACACTTACCAGCACGTACTTGGGGCTAATGACTGACGTCCACGTGCCTCAGGGTTCACCTGTAAATCAGGTAACATCTTCGTCCTGGGTCAGGGCTGTTTCCACAGTGCCTGGGCTCTCTCATAGCCTCCAGCCCCACACCCACATCGGGGAATTACGCAGTCCCCAGCCCCCATTGGACCTGCCTCGTGGGTGGCTACCAGGCCCAGCCAGAAGGTGCGCTGTGGACGACAGTGATGTGATGACCGAAAGCTGGGCTCCAACAGAAACCAGGAAGGACGTCTCTCTCCCCACAGCAAGGACTAGAGGGCTTCTTCCCCTACCATGCATCGGAGACAGGACATGGGAGGCCCAACTGCAGCCATGCCTACTCCCCTGCCAACTGATGCTGCCTCAGGAGCAAGTCGACACTCTCTGAGCACAGCAGACAAGGGTGTTCAGTGCCCGTGAGAGCACGCGGCAGCCAGGGATGTCAGCCATCCCTGCAAGGGATACTGAGAAGCCCTGAAACAGGACAGTTGTACCTCTGCAGCAATGCCCTGCCTGCACTGTGTTCCAACACCAGTCAGCCGCCTGGCCCCTCACCTCCTCCATCCGAACCTCCTCTGGACCCCGTTTCTGATGGGTTTTTGAATCATTTCTAATGAGAGGATTTCACAGCCCCTTGTGAGACTACACTCTTGGGCAGAACTTGTAATTTGAGTGATTGTGAATTGTTCTGAGTGCCAGATTTGTATTTTGCAAAAGATCAGGATTTTATTCATATCGGAGTGCATAATTCTGCCTCAAGATGTGTTAGATTACGTTAATTAACTTTGTAGCCAGAATGGGAGAAATTAACCGTTTGGATGAACCTTGCTCTGTAATCACCGTCATTCTCAGCCCCCTTGAGCATGCCCCGCTGGGCCTCCTGGAAAAGCAAGCAAGGGAAAAAAGTAAAAAAGAAGTTTGGGGGTGGGGGGTGGGT